>NW_025336334.1:236588-263588 GCF_004798865.1 Varanus komodoensis | reverse complement strand
GTTGCGGGCGCACTAGAGTCGTGTAGAGTGGTAGTAATACTTCTCTCAATCTAGAAGCCACACTTCTGGCTATGCAATCAAGGGTGGCGTTCGCCCTCTTGACCACCGCATCACACTGCTGACTCATGTTTAGCCTGCAGTCAACCAGTACCCTGAGGTCCCTTTCACAAGTGCTGCTCTCCAGCCACTTATCACTTTTAGATTACTAGTTTTAGTCAAACTTCCAAAGGTGGGTACTTCCACAGATCCAGAATGGAAAACCAGTGGTCACCCGCCATGGATATTAACTCAGAGAATCTGCAAAGGGCACATTCACTTTGCTTTCTCTTGGCAGTTGTCAAAGAGACCAAACCTGCAAATTATATTTGCTCAGGAAAGCAGATGGGCAATAGATCATCCTTTTCACAGCGAGATGATTATCAATATTAATATCATTTCTGTATCATCCAATAACAAAGCTTTCTGGGTGTTCTACAAAAGTGCCTATAGGTTTTTTCAAGGCCCTGTTAGACCCTTCCCTTTTACTAAGATGCTAAATGTTCAGGAAATTAGAAAAATGCAAGCCACCTCTTTCATGAGAACATGGAACTTTGACAGCTAGTTGTCAAAACTATGGTTCTTTTTAAAAAAGGCTTTTGACTTTTTCTTGGACAGGGGCATATACATTCATGTCTAGATATGTCTGTGTAAAAAAGCCCTTAATAGTTCATACTTAACCCACTTTTGCAACAAAACTCAATCTCCAAAATTACAAAGGGATAAAATGCCATGGTAAGCACAAAAGAGCTTGCAATCACAACAGGGAGAGCAGACAAAACAAGTCCCCTTAGATATCCTAGGGAGGACTGAGTGGGAAAGTTGGAAGAAAGCTCACAGTGAGCCCAACTCTCTGGCAGGCATACCATGAGTAAATTGTTGCACAAACATCCTGCCTGTGTAGCTCATTTGCAGTGTGAGACATTGAGATGTGCAAACCTGCACATTGGCTCAGAATGGAGACAAAGGAATGCATAGCACAATTATTTCCCTTTTTATCAGAATCCAAGCTGGACTCCAGTGCCTATCACTTTTAAACACTGTAAACTTTTAAACACATTAGCCTGGGATAATGTGATGGAAAGAATCACAGCAGCTATGTGGGAGGGTGCTCTGCAATTGGAATCACAGCACCGACCTGGGAACACATTTTTAAAGTTAGAGCTGGGATTCTGACAAAACCTATGGCTGTCTAGACAGTGTTTAGCAGCCATAGGATTGCACTCTTAGTCAATTTGGTTCTTTAGTAGCTTATTTGGTTACCTCATTTGTATGAGGGCACAGCAAAAACTGCAATAAAATGCATTTTCTAACATTTGATGCATATCGATGTGTAATTGTTGACACAAAACATAACTCAGAGATTACATTTCTAGAGATAACTATTTACAGACTGTTGGATTACTTCTCCCCCCTCCCCCCACCCAGGAGAAGAATTGACTAAAATTGAAGATGAAGATGAACAAGGTTGGTGTAAAGGTCGCCTGGACAATGGACAAGTTGGCCTCTATCCAGCAAACTATGTAGAACCAATCCAGTGACAGATAATTCTGAAAGTGTCAGCCAGTATGAAGCTTGTGGCTCACAGTGAGGGGAACTGTAATGTATATATATTTCTTTTAATGCAATTGATGGATTGATATTTTGTGCCTGGGAAATCATCTAACTGTTCAGACTGGAACTGGGAAAAGGTAGGCACCCAACAAGCAAGACAAAACAACCAGAACAGAATTTACAATGTAGTACAGCAAGAAAATGATCCTTTTAGTATATATTGACAACTTAGTATTTTATCATGACATCCGTATATTATTTCAGAATTTGCTAAATTAATGTGTCATTCCCAGTATTCTGGGTGGTGGCTTATGTTAGCTCTTCTTTGATCAGTTATTTTAAGTGACCTTGAGTAATTTGCAACTTGATTTTTAAAAAAAAAAACTGCAATTTTGTATATGTTCTTAGCAATATTTGGAAGATGCATTTTTATTTAAAGAATGTCTAATCAGCTATTTTCATGTCTAGTTTATCAACTACTACTTAAATTATGACTTGTATGTATTCCCAGTCCAGAGTGTACTGTCAGCTTTTTCATGTTCTCAGCATGGCTCAGTGATATAAAAGGCCATATTATGTCTCTTACAGAATATTGTAGCAGAATTGTCTGCAAATATTAAAGTTTGGGTTTCTCTTTAGAATTCAGTTGATGGTTTTGAAACCTGAAATATGACTTTCCTGAATGATGACTTCAGGTAGATTTTTTAAAAATGGAATATTTAAACCTATTTCCACCGTATTCTTGCTGAGAAACTTAAATTTTGCAAGTTGTTAATGATTTTGAGTGATTTGGAAAGTTAAGCATATATGAAGATTATTTTTTCAATGTAAAATAGATGAATGCTTTTTTATTGATATGCTCTTTAGGTTGTTTATATGTATATATAAGTTGATATTCAGAAATTTAAAGAGCATGTCTTAATTAGCAAGCCTGTTGTCTATGCATATTTTGGATAGAGTCTAGCACCAGTAAATCAGTGTGAATTTGCTGTCGACTTCAATGGGAGGTGGATTGAAGCTTTAGAATAAGCTAAGCAATTTAAATTATAGACACATTTAGATTTGCTTTGTTATTCCATACTTGTTTAGATGCAAAGTAGATCAGCTGCTCAATGCATTCTGCAGTGTAATCTGGGTGTAGCAAACAGAGGAGTCCTCACAGGCTTAACTGTCCAGTTTCCCTACTCTTTCAGTATCAAGTCCTGGCATGGTGTGGGACACCTTGCACATCCTAATCAGCTCCTCCTGAATCTTCATGGTCAAGGACTGCAAATTTGATCTAACTTTCTTTGAGTGGTGCATTGGAGGGGGATTTTGGACTCATGTACAAGGCTACCTATTACTTCCTGTAATGGTTTAGTACACTGAATGTGTGCTAGAGTGGGGATAGAACCAGGCTTTTTCATGTGCTGTTGAGCTCCTTCTGCAGACTCTGCAGCTGTAGCACATTGGAGTGATGCGTAAGTACTCTGTGATCTGGATTCTCGCTTAAGGTGAACACAGTAGTTGCATCCTAAAATTTACAGTAAAATTGTGGAACCAAATGCAAACTAGCATTAGCCCCACCATAGTTTATTGTAGCAGAACACTGTAAAACCTTCTACTTGTTTGCAACTGCGAATCAGCTGTAAAAGTGTCAATTTCTATACAACTGCAAGAAGTATACATTGCTGGATTGTGAACATGTTAGAACAAGTTGCTTTATAGAAAATCAAAATCCTTATCAGGTAAGTAGATTAGGAAGCTACACTGTAATTGAAATAACATTTTGGTAATTAAAATACTGTAATGCTCCCTGGTTATTCCAATTGGAGATTGGGGTATTTATTAACACCTGAAGTTCTATTGTATAATGTTGAGTACTGAATCTCTGTCATGATGATATTTCAGGGTAATTGTATAGAAATTTAAGGTCTGTCACAAATGGTCAGGAATAAGATCCTGGAATATTTTTTTCTGTATGCAACACTATTTTAAAAATAATAAAACATTACTGAACACAACTTTCCTGCCCATGTTGTTCTATATTTCTTTTTCTTGTAGTATTTGCTCTTGCTGCACCTTACAAAATAACTAGAATTTTTCAGTCTGATAGATACATAATGACAAAGAATATTTGTAATGTTCGAGGGTGTGGAATGGGCTTCCATGAGAGGTCGTTGAGGCCCCATCAGTGAGGTTGTTCAAAGATAGGCTGGACATGCACATGGTGGGCATGTCGTGAGCAGAGCCAGCTGGTGCTGGAGGTCAGACTAGATGGCCCGGAAGGCCCCTTCTGACTTGCTCTGTTTCTATGTTTCTATGTAGTATGTTCAAATAACAGCACAAATGTCCTTCACTAACATGGGATAAAAAAACCCTCTACCACCTCATTTTGTATCTGCAAAAAGACTGAAACACAGAAATATGCTTTAATCTAAATGTATTCTTAAATTATAGAATGGCCAAATGCAAATTCATAAAATGTTTACACTATGCAAGTGCAAATATAAAATGTATTTGTGTTTGGGCATGAATATGCTGAGAAGAAAAAGCAAACACTGAATGAACCTAGATACAAACCATGACAGTTTCTTCACAAATGATTTGTAAAAGACTGCCTTAACTATTTCTCTGCCATCATGACTCTAAGCAAATATGAACTTTGATCTGGTGAAGCATTTCAACTTATGCTTACATGTTCATTTTTCTCTGTAGACCCTCACGTGCACATACCTCAAATACTGGTGTGGCTATCAATTTTGTTCCATCCCAGATGTTTCAGAATTACTCTCTTTTAAAACAAAACCAGACAAGAACTAGATAAACATTAATCCTTAACCTTATTAAAATATCAAATGCAAATGGTGCATTGTGATTGTCCTTCCAGCAGTCTAGCAATGAGACCTAGAATAGAAAACTATACATTTACTCCATGTGGATGTTAAGTATAACTCAAGGCAAGGAAGGCTGCAGTGCCATTTCTGGAGGTGGAAGCTGATTCATGTAACTGCCTGGATTGAGGCAAATTCTCCACACCCAACTAATTACTTCATGTGGCAAATACTTTTACCCTATTCTGTAAAAGCTTTTCCAGCTTTTCAGAGATGTGAAAAATTATTCCCAAAAACTTTATAAAAGCAGTTATCTGACATAGGGATAGAGAACTGGAAATACACTTAGTGCCTAAATGCTACTTAGCCCTTATTCACTTCTGCATTATCAATGAGAATGTGCAGAAGAACATTCTCATTGATTAAAGAACCTCTTTTCCGAGGGGTGGATGACCGGCATTAGAGAGCTCTCCCTCAGCATTTGGGCTCAGGCAAATTTGGCCGGAAACCTCTACCAGCCGTGAGCAGGGCTTGAGGAAAAGGAGGCTGAGAGGAAAACGAGAGAGCCAACCCCGACAAGACAAGGAGTTCCCAGGTAAGAAAAAGCCTCTGGTAAAAAGGGTAACTGCTTGGAGGAAGAAGACCCAGTTCAAAAAGAGGGAAAAGAAAGGGCCTCCGGTTAGAGTCCGGTGCTGGTTAGAAGCCAGCAAGCTGCCCTTCCCTGTCTGACGGCCGGTGACTCCCGAGCTGAGTTGAACTCTATGGGAATAGGCGAGTTCGAGTAGAATTGGGAGCTCCTTGGGCGGAAGCGGGGAGTTTTGGAAACTCTTCTTGGTGTATTACCCTGGTTTGAGTCCGGGGTGAGCGGATCCCGCAAAGTACGTGAGCACTTTTGACCAGGGACGCCTGGCAGAATTGACAGAAAGAAAATCAGAGAGGTCTGCTGAAATCCTTCTAAAGGTCTTTTGGGGAATGCTCAGTGCATCATGGGTCAGGGTAAGTCAAAACAAATGCATATGCCAAATGGGTTGCCATTTGGGTAATTGGGAAAGGTTCAAAAGGAGATTCCATCTCGAAGAAAAAAAACTAAACGTCTACTGTAATTCTATCTGGCTCCAGCATCAATTGGGGCAGAGTGGCCAGCTGGAGGGTCTAACAATTTTCAGACTCTTCAGTTGCAGTTTTACTTTCAACATACCTGTTAACAGCTCGAGCTTCTGCGCCATCGTTTGTTGCACTGACAGTCTGAACTTGCTGGAAAAGTGCAGACTGGTCCCCACTGGGGAGGACAGAGAAGAGGGAGAGTAGAACTCACTCCCCTCCAAAAGCCGGCAGCGCAGCGTGCGTATGGGCTTTGGGTGGGGGGGAACTCTGGGGATTCTGCCACCATTCCTGGGTGCAGTGATAGCTTTCATTACCAGGAGGGCATGAATGGGTGGTTGAATCCTAGCCAAATGGCTGCAGTTTGGAATCACCAGCCCTTCAAACTGGCTACCTTTAGGGGAAAAAAGGAGGAGGTTCTCAAGGTAGCAAGTTGCTCCCGCTGAGAGAGAGCTCAGCTTGCCATGAGGACTCTGTCCATCTGTGCCTCGATTAGCTACTCTTGAGAAAGCCATAGACCAGCCAGTCTCATTGCTTGAGGTCTGGGGTGGTCAAAGGACTTGGGATTTGGTGTTTAAACTCTCAGTTTGTAATCAGCACTGCTATTCGCTTTCCTCTTCCTCTTTGTGTGTGTGTTTGCCTGTGTGTGTGCTATTTTAAAATCCCTCCACTTCTTTCTGTTTGTTTTGTTCAGTCAAGTTTTGTTCCCCAAGCACTTGGGTGCCTGTGCACTGAGCATTGTGTACAACTCCCTGAGAATGTTGGGGTGGGGGGGTGAGGTGCAGTTTTTGGAAACAGCTAAGAAGATGCATAGTTAAAAAGTAAATATACCGAAAGACAGCCTGCAAATGGATCTGATGGCAGTGGCGATGAAGGCAGCGCTGCAGCACGAATGGGGAAAGGCAGGGAGTAATGGAAGGTCCCAGCGCTGCCAGCCAAGATTGGAGTTTCATAGGTGTGGAAGGAATAATTGTGTGATGTGCAAACCAGAACAACAATGGAAAAGGGACTGCCCCCAGAACAAAGCCTCAACTGTTGTGGCCACTTTGGGGGCTCTGGGGGAAGAATAGGAAACTCACAGGAAGAGTTCCACGTCACCCCGCAACTAGGGGAGAGAATGAGGGCAGGAGATGAGGACATGGATTTCTTGGTGGACACTAGGGCAGTCTGCTCAGTTGTGACTGTCCCAATTGGTGTGGCAGACACAACAGGGATCCTTGATGACGGGGACACAGGGCGTCAGGCCACCTGCTCAGTTGAGGGGCCCATGGAGTGCTTCCTACAGAACCAATTCTTTTTGCCTTCAAATGAGAATGCCAGGATGGAACAAAGAGCCAGCTGTGTTGAACCACCCTCTCTCAGGGGAGGAGGGAATTCACCCATCTTTCTCAAGCACTGGCTAAGGACTTGTTTGAATGGACTAGAGACTCTAATGGTGTTTTTACTGCAGTATGTGAACAATCTTTTAATTGCCACTGAGGCCACAGACCAGTGCACATCTGCTGGATTTCATTGGATCTCTGAGGAGAAGACACAAACCTTGCAAGAACAGGTGCAGTATTTGGGGTTTCTGACTTTCAAGACGGCGGGGGGAATACCAGCTGCCTCAGGAGAGGAAGGATGCAGTTTGTCAAATTCCCCCAAAGCTGTAAACGCAGGCTTGGAAAATTGGCAGTCAGTGCTTTCTTGGGGCACACATGGCTGTTCCTCAGCACCAGGGCAACTCCTGGCATGGAGGTGCGAAGGGGGTGGGTGGGGCTGGTCCTCTCCAGCACCAGTCCTGGCAGGCACCTCTCTCCACCCTTCTGTGACACTGGCTAGCTGGCCAGCATCACTCCTTCTCCAAGGCCAGAGCAGCCATGCTGGCTGCCCGGCTGTGCCTGGCTGGCTGACTGCAGTGTGTGAAGCTGCGGCCACTGGCTGGTTGCTGCCTGCGGCTTGCAATGGCACAGGGGAAGGGGGGGGGGGCTGCTGACTTGCATCAGCTGCTTACATCAGCTGACTTGCCTGAGACTGGACTGCCTGGAGATCATTGATGCAGTGGACGGACCATGCCTAGATACACCTCACTACACAGCAGTGAGATCTGAGGGAGTGCCTACATAGGGACACTACACCAGGCTGAAGAAAGTTCCAAAACCACAAGGAGACCGAAGAACCATGGAACCTATGGAGGACCTGAAGTTCTTGTTCAAACACCAACCCTGCAAGGCAGAACCAGTGGCATAACAGACCAGGACGAGAAGAAGCTGACATCAGGGTCAGCCAAGGGTCTGCAACTGGAGAGGGCAAGGGAGAAGAGCCCTGAAGAAAAGCAGCCTATCGGGGACCAGGATCGGGTCCCGGCTTGAAGATTGAAAACAAAGAGACTTGCATTGCCTAATGCTAAGGAGCCTAGATAATAATGCTGAAGGGAAGAAGGGGAATTTCTTGGAGTCGCTACTCTGGCTGTGTCTGTTTACTTCTGTCAATTTTGTTACTCCCTTCTACACCATATGTCCTTGTGGAAAGAAAACAGTGGACTTCCTCATTCCTAAGTTTTCAGTTTTAGAGTACTGGCTCAGTGTGCAATAGAATGCTTCTGCTTCAGTAGTACTGGTGAAAACCCAGCATGGATTTCTTACACCTGGAAATGTCACATGTCTAGATCCTAACCAAAGACCAGGTAAAACTGACATGCAAATTGCCGAAGGGCGGGCACTGCCATCCCAGATCAGCCAAAGGAGAGTAAAAAAAAGAAAGAATTCATATTTAGCTTGAAAAGGATTCCAAAGGTCCCTGGGAAAAACAATCTCCATGTGAGGCCACTACAGGCAAGGACCACTGAGGCACAGTGGTCTAGTTTGGTGGTGGTGGTGGACTGGCAACATCTCTACAGCACCCAAGAGAGCAACAGTCAATTGGCACAAGCTGGAATAGGCCCCTGTGTGTGAGGAAGAATTTGGTGCGGTGGCTAGCATGTAGCTTAGTCTTTGCTAAGCTGGAAAGGTCCTGCCTGCAGCTGGATGGGCAACTACATGTTGATGCTGCTTGCTATGCATTATTCACACAAATGGGGCTGGTAAGTGCCAACTGGTACAGCCTGGAATGCACACTATGGGTGCAAGAGAACTTGGTGCTGCCAAAAGATGGAAGTCAGCAAATATGCCTAGCTCAATGGCCCACATTGGAAATAATTGACAAATACAAAACTCCACAGGAGAAATCCTCTACAGGGGATCTCTGGACTCAGCTTCACAACACAGGTATGCCTTCTAAACATGGAAACCACCTCGGGACCTAATGGGTTAGTAGCCAGAAGGCTTTCATGGCTTTCCCTACAGAAGGATAGGGCACTGGATACCTTGTCCCCAATCTCTGAATTACTACAGAAGTCCCCAAGGACGCTTGCCCAACTGCAGAGAGGTAATTCAAACATTGTTGGAAGACACTGCCAATGTGGGGTAGCCTATTCATTTCTCTGTGCCATTCTTCCACCAGTTGAGGGTTTCTCAAATCACCATGACATTAGCGTGCTAGCCTCTGCATTCTCTGTGTTTCTAGTGAAACAGCTGATGCCATTTCAGACACACAACAAAGTTAGCTCAACTGTAGAAACTTGCCATATAAAGTTGCTAGACACTGCATTGTTAGCAAGCCAGGACAGGGTTTGCAACACTTGTAGAAGACAAAACTGTTTGTTTAAAGCATTCTCATTCAAAAGCTCAATGCTTTACAACCTGCTTTAAACTTCATTCTGATAAAAGTGGATTGAGAGGATTGTTGTTTTGGTTCTCCAGCTGAGGCTGGCTACAAAAACTTGCAACTTTATATTTGCTTTTTTATGCTTTTCCTCATTTTGCTTGCTGTTGCTGACAGTGTTTGTCAACAATTATTCATTCTAATGTTTCTCAGACTTGCACATGGTAGGCATGTCATGAGCAGGGCCAGCTGGGGCCAGGGGTCAGACTGGATAACCCAGGAGGCCCCTTCCGACTCATTCTGTTTCTATGCTTCTATGTTTCTCTGTTCAAATGGCCCTCACCTGCACCAGCAGTCTGCACGTTCAAGGCAAAGCTGTAAAGGCTTAGTAACCTATCTCCCTAATCAAGAGGAATCTGTCTTTTAATAAGAAGATTCCTTTGAAGGGGGGAAACTGTTGCCAATTGCAGCATCCCAAAAGTAGTTGGCCAGAGGAAGGCCACATAGTAAAAACACCAGTTATACTGTCCCAGAAGGGAGGGCAGATAAGAACAAAATGAACTTTGTGCAACCCACAGCTAACACGCTAGCCTGACCTCGAATACAGTAATCAAAGGGACAGTGGAAACTGGTTCTAGCCGCCATGAAAGTTGCAAATGTGCAGGGAGTAAGAACATGGCAAGCCTGTGTGAATCTCAAGCAGATAAGAAATAGACATGGAAAATGTCTGGTCCTTGACAGAAGAAAGGACTCTTTCTCCAGCACGGGAGGGGGTACATACATTGATGTATCGATGTATTAGATGTGTATTAGGTGAACTACTTGGTTACCTAGGGTATAAAATGCATGTACTGGGGTGCAACTTTTGAGACACTGCTTTGGGCTGAATGTCCCCTTTTGTCTCCCTTTATTCTATAGTGCACTAGAATAAAGCTGGTTTTGGCTCTAAGTCTCGTCTCAGGCTCTGTTTGGCTTCGGGTCTGAGGTCCACCCGGGTTTCCCCAGCTGTTGACTGGCACAGTCCGGTAACAAAACTGTTCCTCAAGTTTTCCAACAACTGTTTTTGATGCAACTCTCTCTCTCACCTAATAATCCAATTGGTCTTCCTGTCTTCCTTGAGGAAAAGATTTAATTGTTTTTAATTTCAGGACGATTGTTCTTTTTTCCCTATGTTTTTTCGTATAGGATAAGCAAAGTCGCACTCTTCTGAAACCAAAGGGTTCTGTGCGTTTATCGCACTTTTAAAAATAGGAAAAAAATTACTTTCACAACTCAGTCACCGAACGTGAATCTCAAAAACGGTAAAAATACATCCTCGCTTGCTTAGTAATAGGTCCAACTAGCGGCTGCTGCCTGCGCAACCTCCAAAAGCCTGGTGTCGTCATGGACGGATGTGACTCATGGATGCGAGCAGGGGAGATGCGAATGAGCCTGGGTGGCTGACGTGGACGCCGGTTCGTTCGCGTCTGTTACCCAATAGGGTGCCAACTCCGCCCCAGCCCTGCTTCTGAGTAAGCGCGCAACTGCTCTCAGCAGGCCTATCTCTTGTACCCTAGCCCTGCTCTCTTCCTTTCCTCTCCAGGCCTTTCTTCATGAAGCCCCGCCTGCCTCTGGGCCTCTTCCGGGAGGGCGCACTTCCAGCCTCCGTCCTTGCCATCGCCCTGGAAACGTTAAAAGGAGGCTGGCCAGCCGGCGCGCGAGCCTCAGGGAAAGCCCCGCCCCTAATCCCAGCAGCGCTTGTCCTAGTCCACTTTTACCAAATCAGCCGTTTCGTTCCCTCGTTCTGTCCAACCGGCAGCGCTGGCGACACGCTGATGCTCCGCCTCCTTGGGCGGTCTCATTGGATGAGCCCGGCTACGTGTGTGCGTATGTTTGCGCTCCGTCCGCCTGTGTGAAGCTGAGGCGGTGGCGGTCGCCGCGGCTATCTGTGCCGCTGTTTGTCTCTGCTGAGGAGCTGCGGCCGGAGGGGAAGGATGTGTGAGCCCAGTAAGCAGGACATCGTCACCATCTTCAGACGGCTCCGCGCCGTCCAGACAAACAAGGTGAAGGGAGGGGAAGGGGCAGCGGGCCGTCCTCCTCCTTTCTCTTCGCGCTGGAGGAGCCGAATTTTGCTAGTGACACGTTGCATTGCCTCGGGGGGCGGGGCTGGGCCGTCCGGGTCGGTGTATTTTCGGGCAGCGCAGGCTGTCACCGCACACTTGCTGCATTTCGGGGGCGAAAGTGGGGGGTGGGTACGTCCGTGTGCCCGGAGCGTTTATTCTCTTGGAGTCAGAAGCCGTGTGCCCTAAACTCTTCTCCCGCCAGCTCGCTGCCTCGTTCATGCGCTACTGAAGTCCTGCGGTTTATTTCGCAGGATCTCATTCTGCTGAAGTGCGTAAGAACAGCCATGCTGGATCAGACCAAGGTTCAGCTCTCTGCACACACGGTGGCAAAGCAGCCGCCCACAGGATCGTTCAAGTAGGATGGCTGCAAGACCACTGCCTGCCCAAGGTCCTCAACAACTGGTGTACATATGTACTGATTAAGAGGCATTCTCTTTTCTCTGCCACACAGGGTTAGTTGGGAGAGGAGAGGACTGCAATCTTAAGAACTTTAGTAGACGTATTTACAGGCAGCTTTTTAAAAAGGCAGTTAACATCCCTCTTAACCCACAGGATTGGCCCATTTGTTTTTCTGGAAGATGTACCAGAAAACTGAAGCTGTCTCTAATAGATATAGGGACAGCAGGTGGATAAGCTGTGGAGCATGTATTATAGTTCAGCTTTTGCTTAGAGTACTGGTAATAGCTTAAAAATGTTGCCTTGATATATATTATGATGCTTTATAGAAAGCTTAATTGAAATAAAAATAAAGTCGTTTTATTAAAAAAAATTGCAACAGTTAGATACCATGAGATTACTGTATTTGTAGGCTATTATTTAGATAGCATAGAGCTGCTACTCTAATTTTTAAAACCTTTTTGGAAGCTGATAGTTTATAAATTGCATAGATTTTGCTGAGGATTTCTACAGGTGAGGATTTTCTACCTTTTCTCATTGTTACCGGTATGGTTTTCCCTTTCTTTTATTTGTTCCTGTGTCATTTCTAGATAATTGTGTATCTTCATCAGATGTAATGGAAAACTTAATCTAATTTGTTAGTCTAAGTAAGTGTGCAGGTTTAGGATGAAGATGGAAATCACTCCTAGTACCAGAATGCATGTCTGCTTCTTTATAGGATGGCAGTCTTGTGCACATTTGCTTGTATGCAAAACCTATTGAACTCAATAGAATTTTTGCCTGATGGGTGATGGAACATGTGGTGTACCAAGTGAAATAAAAGTCTGCTTTAAGTGTCTTATTTGCCTTAGAATAATTTCTTAATTTGGATAATGTAGCTATGAACACTGAAGAATACTAAATTTGTATATCAGGTTGGTCCTGAAAATAGGAGTTTTAAATCTGTTTACAACTTCAATTATGTATCAATTTCATAAATTCTCAAGATATGGTGAGGAGTTACAGTTATAATAGATGATCCTTCCTTCCTTCCTTCCTTCCTTCCTTCCTTCCTTCCTTTTGTTTATTAGGAAACAATAAAACTGCCTTTTTTCCTCCTGGTTTGCAGAATGGTTTGGTTTAGGTTACAAGCAGTCTGACCTATTGGCACTCCATATGCTGGGGAAGAAATCTTCACTAAAACCTCCCTTTTAGAATAGAACAAAATATAAGGCAAATGAATAAGCCTAAGAAAAGCTGTATATTTCCATATGCTCATCTAATGAGCCACAATTGTTGATTAAACCTTTTTGGAAAGGAAGGAGATAAAGACGTTAATTATTTTGCTTGTGCACAAATTGTTCTCTGGGATAGGCGTGACCTGATATTTTCCATATGTTTATAATATACCAAGCATTTTGATGAGTTTATTTTTAAAGATAGCCATTGAGTGTACTTAAGCCACTATTACTTCAAATATTTGAATTCATAGACTTTAAAAACAGATCTACCCAACATGAAGTCTTGAAAGCTGAGACTTGTGCCTAGTGTCTTTCAGGTTTAGAATGCTCAGGGTGCAGTCCAGTGGCCTCTGAACATGGAAGCTTATTTGTATCTAGTACAGGGCACAAGGCATGGTACTAGCAGTTTCTGATGTGTTGCACCTTGTGCCCTGCATTTCATCTATGACCATTTTCTGCTATCTAGATAAAGTGGCACAGAGGGGAAGGGAAGGAGGATTGGGTTCTTGGATCTGGTGTAAGCTCTTGGCCCCATTATCCTCCCTGGCCTTCCGGAATATCCCTTCACCCCTCTCTGAGGATTTCTGCCCTTGGAGAAGCAGCCAGTATGGTTCTTTCCATGCAGGCTGTGGTGGGAGAGGGTGGGGCCTCCATGATTGGAGGACCTTGGATGCCAAATAATCCTCTCTCTCTTCCAAACAATTGAGAAGCTGTATGATTGAGATCCTTAATGCCTTTCACTGTGATATCAGAAAGCTTTGTTATCCATGCTGAACACACTAGGAAATGTGGTGTTTGGTTAAGGACTATAAAGTAAATTCATGTAAAAGTGAGTAGCCATCCTGAGTGTTGCTTGGAGCATCTAAATTTGTTGGTTTCCTGAGGGTGGAGGTAAAAGGGTGTTTCAGAGGATGGAAAGAGGAGGAAACTGAAGTAGTTGTAGTCTCCTTCCCCTCCCTTCAAGGTTGCCCAGCTTGATGGAATTAAACAGAAATGCAGATCAGGAAGTAGAAATCATTGTCATTGCACCTCCTGCTTTGCATTGGATGCCCAGTTGTGTGAGGATGGGGGCTTTTGGACATCCCAAATTAACTCTTCCTTTAGTAGCTGCGGTAAGCCATAAAACATGTCAAGGTCTCTTAATTCAAAGCAAAAATGTTCCTTAGCTTTTTTGTTAGCACAGATAAGTCTTCTATAAAATATATAGAATCCTGTAAATTACGTGTTTTATATTGTAAGCCATCCAGAGACTAACCGTAAAGGACAGGTTAGAAATACCCTAATAAATAAACAAACAAACAAACATACAAAACAGTTTCCATGGACATTCTCAATGCCTTTTTTTATCTTTCTCCAGGATATCTTTATTTTATTTATTTTATTTATTTTTCAATTTATATCCTGCCTTTTTCCTACAAAGGGCTCAAGGCAGCTTACATCATTCTCCTCCTCCATCTTATCCCCACAACAACAACCCTGTGAGGTAGGTTGGGCTGAGAGTCTGTGACTGGCCCAAAGTCACCCAGTTGGCTCCATGGCTGAGCGGGGACTAGAACCCAGGTCGTCTGAGTCCCAGTCCCATGCTCTTAACCACTGCACCACACTGGCTCTTACTCTTCATGGTCAAAGTTCTGTTCTGCTTATCAGTGTTGCTAATATGTTTTTAAAACACAGCATGGAATGCAGCCCTTGATTTTTAGAGTGAACACTGATGAGTTGGCATAGGAGTTTAGCTGTACTGTAATCATGCTTTGATCTTGTTCTTGCAGAATAGTAACCTTTCGGAGTAGGTAGAACAAGTTATGTGGACATTTAAAAAGAAACAGTTATTTTTTCAGTATGCCCAGAAATGTTTTCCTACATGTATTTTTGTGCACATTTGCACAATCTGACATTATGTTACTTCCCAGTTACAAAGAGGTAAGTAACTCTGTCCTACCATATTCTATGCAAATATGTTTAAAAGAGTATAGTTATATCAAGCATGTTTCTGAATCATTTCAAGTTGATTAATGAACTTATGCAGAGTTATACTAAAACAAGTGTCCAGGATAATGAAGCCATCTTTAAGATGATGAATTTTAAAAGCTGCAGGAGAAGTGGGTTATAATGTAGGCAGATAGAAGAAAAACCTATTTAATGACATCTAACTGTATTTTTTTTTGTGTCCACAAAAACATTGGATTGTAAGACCAAGGGTGTTTCAGGTGAACAGTTTTGATGGGCTATGTGGAGACAGAAGTTTTAAGGAGGAAGTATTAGGTGTTCCAATACTCATATTGTTGAGTGAATTAAACCAACATTCAATAAGGTACATTCTGTTTGTATTTTTTATGTGTTTGGACAAAATGAACAAATGCTTTGCCATAAAAGCCTGATACTGTAAGAACAACTTTTAGACTTGAGATGGGATTCCTGATCTTCAGGAATCTATATTGCAAGTCTTGCTTCCCTGGTGAACCTTAGACATGCTAATTTCCCTGTCCTGAAAGGTCATCCCCACCCATTCCCCAACTGCTCTGCCAAATTTTATGAAACTGGTGGGTTATAAAGCTTCTTGTACAGACTCCAACTTGGCCGTCCGTTAGGGGACTGCCTACATGCCCATGCATTTTCTTGTATGTCTGAATAAACTGTAAATGTTATTTTGATTGTACATGCCCAGCAAACTCTCTTTGGGTCTTTTTCCACTCTTGACACATGTATTGTGGTTGAGGCTCTGATGTCAAATATATGCTGGATCATTTTAATGCAGATACTAGAAACTGTAAGCAACTGGAAAAATGAGTTAATGTACTCAGTTGGATGTCCAGTGATAAAACCACAGCGATATTAAGTGAGCTTTTTTTTTCAGAGCAGTCTTGCTGTATTCAGTATTCACACTCCCATTTCAGTGTACATAGAATTACATCTGCAGTGTTCTAGGCTTGTTCACACAGTTTTCTGACCTCATAAATTGGCTGAAACAGGTAAATGAAAGAATTTCCATCCAGGTTTTTTAACTGCCTGCTTTCCCCCTGACATTGGCTCAGCTGTTAGAGTAATTTAGAATTAGTTGGTCTGCAGACACCACACCTCAGTTAACATGCTCAGTGTCAGCGCCAGGATGTAAGCAGCAGGCATCTACTCTAGGAGCACTGAGACAGGGATGATGGAAATGGATGTAGGTCATGGTGGGATATGGTAGAGCCAGAGGCAAAGTCAGATACCCATAAAGCATGGCAGGAGTCAAGGTACAAGTGAGGGTCTGATTTCAACAAGGTGAAGTCATGCTCAGGAGCAGGGCAGGGCCAAAGGTTTGGTAGGACTAGAGGCAAGGTGAAGTTCCAGGTTAAATTCAAGCTAGTCAGTTCATAGTGTTGGTTTGCTTGCTTAAAATGCTGCTACCTTTAAATACCACTATTTGAGTTAATACATTTTCTTCATTTTTATTTCGGTATTATTATCTTTCCATGTGCACTGCCCTGCTTTGTTTCACAGTATGACCAACAGGATTGCTTAGAGGATTTTCTATGTTCTTTTAGAATCGTTGTGCTTAATGCTTTCAGAGAACATGTTCAATATTAATACTCTGAGTACCCCAACTGCCTAAAAATTTAAAATGGATATGCTTCAGAGGTAAATTCCAACATTTCACCTGTTCATCTACAAGGATTAGTTCCAAGGGACTGGCAATACAAAGAAGCAGGGCTTCGAAAGTGAAGCAGCTAGTACTGTTTTTAGCACAGGCTTTTTTGCATATACACATGGAATGTTTAGATGTCCTGAGCTGGGTCCAGACTAATAGCTAAACTAGCATTTCATTGAAATTAATTGGGAAGTTTAGTTATCAATCATAAATTAATAAATTAATTGATTGGTTTCAATGGGACCTAAATTTAGCCGACCTAGTCTAGATCTAACCTCTTAAGAAGGAAGTTACAATGTTGCTGTCATATTACCTTTGAACAAATTACAGGCAAATAGTTCTGATACTAATTAGTTCATGTTCATAGGATATCCTCCAGGTCAGATGAGAACTCGTAAGTTGGTTAAATAAAGAAATATTAACAGTCAACCTGTGGTTGTTTTCTAGATGTGTTTCGACTGTGGAGCAAAAAACCCAAGCTGGGCAAGCATAACGTATGGTGTTTTCCTGTGCATTGACTGCTCAGGGACTCATCGATCACTTGGGGTTCACTTGAGTTTTATTCGGTAAGCAGTTGGTATGCAGTTTTTTAAATTGGAATGTTTTCTTGTTTAAATATATGTGTGAATTTTTTCTAACCATGTTGAAGTAAATGAGATAGTAAATGACATTCTGCCTCTACCTCATCTGCCTCATGTCCATAGTAATGAATGGAGTGTTGTTGTGTACTTGTACTAAATAAATAAGAATCAAGTTATAACGTTCATATTATAGTTTGGTCCCAGATGGAAAGGTAAAGATGCCCTCTGTTCTTAGAGGACACTTTTCTATTCAAACTGAAATTTAGATAGCCTTGAAACTGATTTTAAGTTGATCTGTTTCATATTCTTACTGCTCTTTTTAAAAACCTCTTTTGTATGAATTGTTAGCTAGAAGTAGCAGTCCTGAAGGCCGGCCTATAAATAATTTAAGTAAAGGAGTGGGGGAGGGGAAGAGAGAGCGCGCGAGAGAGAGAGCGAGCGAGCTTGTTTCTGTACAGGTAAAAGTCATGTACATTGCCAAGCAGCCCTTCAAATACCAGGGGGCTTTACCACTACTTCAGCTTCTTTCAAAGTCCAACTATCCCTTCCCTTAATTCTCTGTATGTGCAGGAAGATTTGGGGGAAAGGGAAAGAACAAGGGTTTCTACAAGTAATGCCATATGCTAAGCCAAGGCAAAATCAGGGAAACTTGGGAGGACTACCTTTAAATACCATTTGACTTTGTAACACTGCCCTATGTGCAGTGAAGCTTTTTTTCCCCTGGGACATCCTGGCCATACATATAATACCTTGCATACTAATGTCCCTTTTAGTGCCTAAATGTGACAGACTTTCCTTCTAACCTGGTATAATAGCTAAATTTAAGAGATTCGTTCTAAAGCAGGAAGAGCAGTAACATCAATTGGAACCGCAGCCTATTGTAACACAGAGCTATGGAGGCTGCAGAAATGGTTTAATCTCTGCTGTCTTCTGATCCTGAGCAGGCATCTCCAATAGCCTGGTAGACACAGGAAAATAGCCTTAGAATGAAATGAAATAGAATGAAAGCACTAAACTATAGAATGAATAGTTCTATTGTTCTATAATATAGAATGAAAGCACTAAACATTGCAGTGGAGAAAGAAAGCAGGAGATACATGCGTGAGAAGAACCAGGGGCTTCTATTCAGATGGATTCTGCTGGGAATAGATGAATTACTGCTTAATTTTTTAATACAATTGTTCTCATTTGTATTTGATACTATATCTTAACTACTTAATATTTAATATTGCATTTTATATCACATGTTTTAAATGGTTGTGAACCCTTCAAAAAGCTCTGGCTATTGGGTAGTATAAATGTAATAAATAAATAAAAATATTTTGGGGAAAAATACATAACCATGCCTAAGGGCATTTCCTCATGGAAACCGTGGTTTACTACTGAGCATATACTTAACAGGCTGTCTCTGCCAGTCCTAGCTATGAGATGAAATTTTGAAAGCTTGCAATCATACTATATTTTGAATGCTGAAACAATTTTAGAGATTGAGGTAAACCCATAGTCACTTTATTTTTAAAAAAAATATGTGTATCTTGCATTTCTGCTTTACCTGCTTCCCATGTTGTTTGACAATGAAAAAAAATTTAAAACCAGAGGGGATTTGTGTGTTCTATGGGGATAACAGTAGAGTTTGTCCTAACCCAAAGCCTTAGCTGCTATTTATGTAATTATTCTCATTCTAGAGTTATGTGTATTTTGGTTTTTTTGGCATGTGTATGTGATTTTTTTTCCCTTGGGTAGGTCTACAGAATTAGATTCTAACTGGTCATGGTTTCAACTGAGATGTATGCAAGTTGGAGGAAATGCTAATGCTGTAAGTTCATATCTTAAAATCATTAGTTTTCTTCCTGGTTTTCAGAAATCTGTCTTACATTGATCTAAAACATACCTAGTATGTTTTTTTTTGTTTTTTTTTTTTGTATTTTAACTTTATGTTGTGAGCCGCCCCGAGGCTTCGGCGAATGGGGCGGCATAGAAATGTTTTAATAAATAAATCAATAATAAATAGTAGCATGGCTATTTCTAGCCCACTGTTCAACCCCCAACATGAATGCTGAATTTTGCTTTGTGAGAATCTTACTTTTTGTTCTTTGTTTATAATCAAGTTTATCTCCTGGACGGATGTCAGCTTAATTTCATAGGTGCAGTAATGCTTCTTCCAACCTTCCTAGTAGAGAGCAAGGTACAAATTGAATGATTTAAGGCACGATCTTATGTAAGATTAGAGAGAAAAACCTACGATTTCCTGTGTGTGGAGAGTTGTAGATTCTAAAGGATTGAGCCTTTGACTGACTGACTAATGAAAACTTAGACGCATTAGGCAAGAATGGATGAAGCAGATCTCTGTTTGAACCACCATGTTAACCCAGAAGGATAAAGTTCTAAGAGGTCAAGAAACCCCCAAAACCACTAGCTGGAGTCCTAAATACAAGTAAGACAGAGTACTCGGAGGAGGGCCTTCTTTCAGTGGCGCCCCACCTATGGAATGCGCTCCCCAGAGAGGTCTGCCTGGCGCCGTTGTTTCTTGTTTTTCGGCGACAGCCCAAGACCTTTTTATTTAAACAATATTTTAATTGTTAATCAGTTGTTTTATTTAGTGGTTTTAAATTATGGCCGAGATACTCCAAATTTTTAATGTTATTCTATTCTTTGTTTATTTAGTCTCTTTGTAAGCCGCCCTGAGGCTTCTGCGATGGGTGCGGCATAAAAATGTTATAAATAAATAAATGTTGCAAAGTGTTTTATTGAGATGTCAGCTCAGTCTGTCACAAGCTTTATCTTCATTTTTTCATGCACTTACTGTTTTTAAACACACATGCTGTCTGTTTCTTTTGTAGTCTGTGTTTTTTCATCAATATGGTTGCACAACAAATGACACCAATGCCAAATACAGCAGTCGTGCTGCTCAACTTTACAGGGAAAAGATTAAAACACTTGCAGCACAGGCAACACGGAAGCATGGTACTGATGTAAGTGATCTGCATTCTGCATTGTTCATGAATTTTGTTTTGTTCTGTGTCTAGATTACTGTCATATTTCCAGTCAATTTGACGTATATAAAATGTGCATATAACAAATGCATTCAGATGTGTCTATGTTAAAATATTGTATGCAGTTAATCTGGAAAGATGAAATGGCTCTTTTGGAAAGCCAGTGGTTAGAGTGTTTGACCGGGGACTTGGGAGATTTGTGTGCTACTCTCCACTCTGCCATGAAGCTCACTGGGTAACACTGGGCCAGGTGCTTCCATTCAACTGAATATACCTCCCAAGTTTGTTGTGAGGATAAGATTGAGAGGATGAGAACCTTGTAAGCTGCCTTGGATTTCTTGCTAGAAGAAAAAGGGTGGGATGTTATTGTCATGTAATAACATGCTTTAAGTGTGTCAAGCACTCACTACTCTTCAGTAGTCACTATAAGCAAGGGACAAAAGAATTTCTATATTTTGACTATAGTGAAATATTTTTGATCTCAACTCAATTAGGGTTTTACAATGAAGCCATGCAGTGTTCCCCAGTTAGAATTTTATTTATTTATTTATTTATAAAATTTGTATGCCTTCCAATTACTTGCGTCTCTGGACAGCTTACAACTTAGATAAATTGACAATCCACTCTGGCTGTAAATTAATAAAATACAACAATCAAATTCAGCATTAAAACATACTAAAATATTGATTAAATAAAAAGGTCTTGACCTGGCACTGAAAAACATATAATGATGGCGCCAGGCGGACCTCTCTGGGGAGCGCATTCCATAGTTGGGGTGCCACCACAGAGAAGGCCCTCCTCTGAGTACTCTGTCTTGCTTGTATTTAGGACTCCAGCTAGTGGTTTTGGGGGTTTCTTGACCTCTTAGAACTTTATCCTTCTGGGTTATATAGCACTGTTCAGGATTTGGGCTGGTTCTCAAACACTAAGATTAGTGATTCTAACTTTCTTATATCTAGTTTCCGTAGGTCCTGCAGGCTCACAGGCTGCTGTTTTGACTTCATCTTTTAATTTACAGATATTATCTCTGCATGTCTAGGGATTCCCCAAATACCTAAAATTTGTTGCTTTATTGAGAAAGCATCCTGAGATGACTTGTTGTGTTTGTTCTAGCTGTGGATAGAAGGCTGTGGAGCCCCTCCTCTATCACCTCAAGAAAAAGAAGAAGACTTCTTTGCATCACATGTTTCTCCTCAGGTATAGAATAAGTTGATTTTTGCTTAGGTCTGTCATACTTCTGAAGTGGCAAAGTCGCATAAGTTGTGGCCAGTTCATGAGTGTGTTCTAAACCCACCTTCAGTCTTAAGAGGGTCGAGGGTCCATATTTTTCTTGCATACCACATTTCAGCATGATGGGGTAGTGACTGTTTGAGTAGTACAGTCTAGAAATGTGTGAGGAATCGCTTCTAGGGGTAGGAACCCTTTGGATTCCATGGACTTGACTCCCTGGACTCTGGTCCACTTTGATGCAGCTGTGAGTCCGAGTTCCTGGCAAGCATATTCAGTGTTTGCATGGTGCTTGCCAGGAATGGAGCCCCATGCAAGCACGGTGCAAGCAGCATCCCTCTTCCATGTCACATGCAGCAACCTTTGTTTGTGCTGCTGTATGTGGCATGGAAGAAGGTTGCCTCTTTCTTCCCAGAAGGAAGCCTCTTCTAAAGATGATGCACAAGAAAGCCCGCAAACAGTTTGCTGAGGACAAGCAGACTAAGGACGTGGATTAGTGGAACCATGTCCTGTGGTCTGATGAGACCAAGATAAACTGATTTGGTTCAGATGGTGTCAAGCGTGTGTGGCGACAACCAGGTGAGGAGTACAAAGACAAGTGTGTCTTGCCTATAGTCCAGCATGGTGGTGGGAGTGTCATGGTCTGGGGCTGCATGAGTGCTGCCAGCACTGGGGAGCTACAGTTCATTGAGGGAACCAGTTCATTGAGGGAACCATGAATGCCAACATGTACTGTGACATACTGAAGCAGAGCATGATCCCCTCCCTTCGGAGACTGGGCCGCAGGGCAGTATTCCAACATGATAACGACCCCAAACACACCTCCAAGACGACTGCTGCCTTGCTAAAGAAGCTGAGGGTAAAGGTGATGGACTGGCCAAGCATGTCTCCAGACCTAAACCCTATCGAGCATCTGTGGGGCATCCTGAAACAGAAGGTGGAGGAGCGCAAGGTCTCTAACACCCACCAGCTCCGTGATGTCGTCATGGAGGAGTGGAAGAGGACTCCAGTGGCAACCTGTGAAGCTCTGGTGAACTCCATGCCCAAGAGGGTTAAGGCAGTGCTGGAAAATAATGGTGGCCACACAGAATATTGACACTTTGGGCCCAATTTGGACAGTTTCATTTAGAGGTGTACTCACTTTTGTTGCCAGCAGTTTAGACATTAATGGCTGTATGTTGAGTTATTTTGAGGGGACAGCAATTTTACACTGTTATACAAGCTATATACTCACTACTTTACATTGTAGCTAAGTGTCATTTCTTCAGGGTTGTCACATGAAAAGATATAATAAAATATTTACAAAATGTGAGGGGTGTACTCACTTCTGTGATATACTGTATATGTGTATATGTACACACACATAATGTATATACATATATAATATTGTGAACTTCAGAGAGCTTCAGCTATTGAATATGGAAATGTCACTTTTTATAAGTTGTGTAACAATTAGTACTGTTTGTTGTTACTTACTCAAAATATAACTCTGTGGTCAAATGCACCATAAATTATATTAATATTGATCACCCAGATAAAGTTGTAAAGTCTAAGAAGTAGCAAAAAGCTAAGTAATGGTATAACTGTTTGAGTCCTTTAGTAAATGAAATCTAATATTCTGATATTGTGTTTGCCATTTTATTTTTGAAAAAAATATTGTGAGAAAGGAAAATTATGAAATCATAGTTATTTGATATATATAGCTAATAACATATTAAACAACCACATAACTGTGGAGATTAGGTGAGTGTCTTAGCTAGGTTCAGGCTTTAGTTACCTTGAATTTAGTTCAAATAGGTAACTGTGCTGACCTGTGACCTGGAAGATCCTTTCAGCTGTGAGTACACTTGGTGACTTTGGGCCAGCCTCTCTCTCAGCCTAACTTACCTCACAGAGTTGTAGCTGAGCGAATAAAATGATGCTTATAAGTTGACTTGAAAAAAGTGGGATATAAATGCACTGTATTAATTATGATAGTTTTTCGTTTTTGCAGGTTACAAACACAGAGTGGAAATCAGCACACCAGGATGAAACTCATTTGAAACAGAATGCTTCAGGAAATGATTCTGAAAGCAAAGAAGGTATAATTTGTCACTGTCAATTACAGTTCTAAAACTTTTGGCAAATTGCATATAAAATTGAACATTTCCAGGTACTATTGGGGTTTTTTGTTCTTAGTTTTTATATATTGTTGATATATAATAGATAATAATAAATAGATATCAATAGATAATAAACTAGGCAGCTGTATTTTAAAACTGATATACATTAAAAGGGCCTGGTTTATATTGCTTTGTATAGGACATTTTAGTGCTATTGTCACTATAACTTCTAAAATGCTTGCTTCAGCCATCACTTTATCCATTGATAAAAGTATGCATAGGGTAGTATTCACCAGTTTTATTCTACAAACCCAAAATAGCACTAACAAATCTCTTCCCTTTCCATTGCATAAGTGGTTGTCCATTATGCTTGCACAAATGTAACTTAAGTTGGAGAATCCTGTTTGCATTAGTGGAAATGAGTTTCCAAATTCATTTATTTTAGCAGAATGAGTAGCTGTTGGATACAGTACATGGTCATCCAAACTTACATGTTTAATCTGTTTAAATCTGTGAAAACTTGCAGTTCCAACTTGGCAATGCAGTGGTTGATAAGAACAATGTGCACAATTTATACTGGTTTTAAAAAAAGTTGGGAAAAGAAGCCTCTGGGGAAGTGGAAAGCCCTGTGACTATGAGGGATGGGCTTCCATCTAGAAATAAGTTTTCAAAACTCTTTCTAAAATGCACTTTTTGACCTTAATTTTTTTGTATTTATAGAAGAACTTGAACATGGACCAAACGTTGATTGCCTTAGTGTATCACCGCAAGCTTCATTAGGTAATCAATCAAAATAGAAGAACAATGTATTTTAACATGTACATGTCTAAATGGCATGGGGCAATCAATGCAAATTTTGTACCATTGACTAAATTTTCAGCAGAAACTTAAGGAAAGGCATTTCAGCCCCCAGAACAGCCATTTTTTCCTGTGACATACCGTATTTTTCGCTCTATAAGACACACTTTTCCCCCCTCAAAAGTAAGGGGAAATGTCTGTGCGTCTTCTAGAGCGAATGTGTGTGTGCCCGACTGCTCCGCCCCCCTCCTCCGGTGCAGGTGAGAGCTGTGCCGCTCAGGGGGAGGCGTGCGGAGGAGGAGCAGCCGCGGCCTTTAACCCGCCGGCTGCATGGAGAGATGGAGACTGCTCACCCCCACCGCCTGGGAAGAGCTGCCGCCGCCGCTGCGCCACCCGGAAGACCATCGCTGGCACGTTGCCGGCCTGCACCACCTGGCCAGCACGCGCTCGGCCTGCACTGCTCCACCCCCTCCTCCGGCGCAGGTGAGAGCTGTGCCGCTCAGGGGGAGGCGTGCGGAGGAGGAGCAGCCGCGGCCTTTAACCCACTGGCCTCACGGAGAGACGGAGACTGCTCACCCCCACCTCCCAGGAAGAGCTGCTGCTGCTGCCGCGCCACCCGGAAGACCATCGCCGGCACGCTGCCGGCCTGCACCACATGGCACCACCTGGCTGGCACGCGCTCGGCATGCGCTGCTCTGCCCCCCCCCCCCCCCCCCCCCCCCGCGGGCCCGCGGCCGGGGGGGCTCCCCCCCCCCCCCCCCCCCCCCGGCGCAGGTGAGAGCTGTTAATCACAGTTTGGTGTGTGTTTTCAAATGGCAGTAGTTAAAACAGTAACTTCGGGCAAGGGGAGGAATTATTCCTTGTTAAATCAGTTTCCCCTGTGACCACTGCTCTGTGTGCACAATATAATTTGGATCAGCTTAGTGGGCAAATGTATCTTTCTCTAGCAGCAGTGGATGTTGCGTGTTCTGTTTGAATGGCGATCACCTTGATAGTTATGCTAGCGTGAGGAACAGAAAGGAACAGTATGTCCAATTGTTTGAGCAGGAAATTTCCATCATGATAGAAATGATGATGATTCAAATTAAAGATCTGAGGGGAGAAACTAAGGGGTCTTGACTAGGCCTCTTTGACACTGACAATTAATTGCAGGTGCAAAAATGACACATATTTCAGCATCGGTGCAAATCATTGGCCAAACAAAAGATGTTGGCACAAGTACTAGACCCTGAGGGAACAATGGCCCTCCACCCATTCAGACTGAAAGCAAAACACCCATTGATCTGCATGAAAGCAGGATCAGGTCCAAGTAATTCAGCCTCATTCTGCAAGTAAGCTCCTTTTATTTATTAACGTATATTCACATGCTGTTGACTAGCAAATGCTGTTCATTATGAATGCTGTGCTAGGATTACTTTACAGCTTAGTGCACTGGCAGCTCTAAACAGCTGTTGACCTTTGCAATATTGGAGCTTGAGAAGTTCTAACCTATTGCCTGTGCTTCTGCATGTTGAGATCTCAAGTGCAAGAAAATCAGATCTATTAGTAGGCACCATGCAGAATGTGAAATCCACCACAACTGGGCTGCAAATGCAAACCAATTCATTAGTAGCACTAGTTACCAGTAACTGGAGTGTGTTCTCAGATGAAATGGCCTGCTGTCACTTACATTTTTTTGAGATTCAGCAGCGCAGATAGTAACGGCATATTATTCTAGATAAAATGTGTCTGCTGAGTACGGTAATAAATGTCATGTGGAATGTTCTGTGTGTCATCATCTGGCCGACAGATTGTCACTGGGAAATGTCATACCGTATATTACTATACAGCTGTAATGTATAGTCCTTGTACATGTATAGTCCTTGTACAGAATGGATATGGTATACCGTATCATTTGACCATTTTGCACAGAGGTTTTCTGGTACATTACTGACAGTTCCTTCATCACTGTATTTTCTTGCAGAAAACCTCCCCCATTCTACATACAAGGATGATAAAGCAGAAAAGACTAGCATATAAGATTCCTTTTAAACTAGAGGTAGTAAACTATGCTAAGGAGCATGGAAACAGAGCAGCGGAGAAACATTTTGGGCCACCTCCAACTGAAAAAATGATAAGAGTGGAGGAAACAGGAGGATCAGCTGCAAAAAGTGAATAAAAGTAAGCACACGTTTCGTGGGAATTCTGCAAAGTGGCCACAGTTAGAGGTGGCCATGAAAGAATGGATCACACATCACCAGAATAATGGCTTCTCAGTCTCTACAAAAATGATAATACATGAAGCCAAACGCATTGCTGTAGAGAAAGGCATTCATGATTTTACTGGATCACCATCGTGGTGCTACAGATTTATGAGGCGATGTGGCCTTGCTATGCGCACCTAAACTAGAATTGCACAAAAAATGCCAAAAGAATATAAATCTAAGATTCTGTCCTTTCAGAAATTTGTAATTGATGCTAGGAAGAAGAATGGGTTTGAAATTGGCCAGATTGGGAATATGGATGAAGTCCTGCTAACCTTTGATGTGCCATCTAATAGGACTGTTGATTTGAAAGGTGCCAAAACTATCACCGTGAAAATCTCTGGACATGAGAAAACCCATTACACAGTTGTGTTGTCTTGCTGTGCACCAAATTGCCACCCATGTTAATTTTCAAAAGGAAAACATTTTCAAAAGAAGTGATTCCAAGAGGAGTTGTACATGTTCATGAGGAAGGATTGATGGACAAAAATGGAATGAGAGTATGGGTTGAAAAAGTGTGGTCCA
>NW_025336334.1:211260-236488 GCF_004798865.1 Varanus komodoensis | reverse complement strand
TGAAGACTCATCTAGCTGTAATTCCTGGAGGTCTTACCAGCCAGTTGTAACCTCTCGACATTTCCATCAACAAACCATTCAAGGTCTTTATGTGAGAAGAGTGGAACAAGTGGATGGCTGCTGGTAATCATGATCTGACACCTACTAGACGAATGAAGAGGCCCACTATCACTCAAGTTTGTGAATAGGTGAAAACATCATGGCACTCAGTGAAGGAGGAAATTGTTGTACAGTCATTCAAAAAATGTGGAATTAGCAATGCCTTGGATGGAACCGAAGATGATATCTGATATGAAGATAGTAAAGAAAGTGATGTCAGTGATTGTGAGCAACAGAGCTTCATAAATTCTGACTCTAGCGATGATGAGTTCTATGGGTTCAACGAAAACTAGAAGAGTACTCGAACTTTAAAGTCTCTCTTTTGTTAATGACAGTGATGATGGTTCTTAATGCCACTGTTGACTGCTGTTCACTTTACAAGGTTGAAATATGGTATTACTGTATTCTGTTACAGTTTATTAAATAGTTTAGTAAACCATTTGATTCAGAATATTTTTTTCTTGTTTTCCTCCTCTAAAAACTAGGTGCGTCTTATGATCAGGTGCGTCTTACAGAGCGAAAAATACGGTAACTTGGAAAATGCATGAGTGTGAGGTCTATGTCACTGCTACAACTGTTTACTACTTACATATGTTTCACATAGCTTTCTCAGACATGAATGTCTTTGCAATAACTAGCATATTTTTAGGATGGTGCTTTTTACCAACTCATGTTTTCTTCCATAACTTCTGGCTTAAGTGATTCTCTGTGCCTTTGAGCATCTGCTGGCTGCACCGTGTGGTAGAGGCACAATACTTGAACTTAGTCTCAGCATGAATATGATACACAGTTCACTAGAACTGTGATACTGGGCCTCATTCCTTTAATGTATTTATCATTTGATGTGGTACAGCTCTCCTGGGACTGTACCAGTTAGAGTGCAAGTGGGGGATTGCATTTTTTTATTTAAAAAAGCAACCCATCCTCCAAGAATACTGCCAGCTTGCCATAGACATGGTATCTATAACTTGTGGTGGTTACACATACAATTTTCCCTGTCTGCATTCTGAAATTCTTGTGAGTTAGTATCATGCTGTGTTAAAAGTGTCAGTTGGTCCTTAGGGTTGGTCTTTGAAGAGCTACTATCTCATAAAAATACAGCTGTTTATTTAAAACATCATCTTTTTTGGTTAGTGATGTATCTTTGTTTTTTATCTCTTATTTTAGCCAACCCGGAGAATGTAAATACTTCAGGCACCACACCTAGCAAAGGTGACTTGGACATTTTAGATATCCTGTTTCACTGCTTTGTTTTCCACATTTAGTACATCTGTGGAATATAGAGCCATATAACAGTGTTGTCAGTTTGCAATATCAGTTTAAGCAAATGAAACTTTTTCTAACAACCTGTTAAACCATTTTAAATGCTTTAACATTTTCTCAGCTTCATTTTTGAATCTAATTTTTTCATATTTTATTAAAATACCTCATGTAGCTGTATCATTTTCTCTAATAAATTGGTATTAACATATTAATTTCTTTAAAGTTGCCTTGTTCTGGATTCTTACATAGCTGAATGTGGATCTTTTATCTAGCAAACAGATGGTGAGAGCTTTCAGTGCTGATAAAGCTGAATAACTGCTGAACTAGAGAAGGATTTAGTCTTCTCTCTGCAGAAGGTTATTTGGGCCTGTGGCGCTGACACTAGTACTGTACAAAATACAATGACTCTCCTAGGTGCTTTGTGGATTTCTCCTTCTGACGGAATACTTCAGTATATGGAATTTGATCCATAATGTCAATCCACATGTAGAAGAACTGCTCATAAGGGTCAGTTGTGTATAATATTGATACCTAAAAATCTCATGTGAATTGCAAAACAAAAAGCTCCACTTGTTCTGTTCTAAAAATGTGATGAAGTGATAATGGACTTCAAATGCAACTTAAGTAGAAATTCCTCATCTTCCCCTTTTCTCCATGCAAAAGTTGAATAGGAAGAGAAGCAGCGCTCCCTGGCAGAGCACTTGCTCTCTCTGCAGAAGATCCCAGGTTCACTTTGCAGCTTCTCCAGGTGGGGCTAAGCAAACCCTACCTGAAACCCTGGAGAGCCACTGCCAGTCACTGTTGGCAGAATCAGGGAAATGAACTTTGGAAGTAAATTAGCTGGACTGCAAGTTTGGACCTGTTGTTCCCCCAGTGTGTGTTCACAGTATATGTCCAGTGGAAAAAGCTGACCCCTTTGGTTAGCTGTTGGCAACTCTGACAATTCAAAAACTGCTAGACACGTTTTCTGAAATATTGTCATTGTGAAGTTGATATTTTAGGATCATTGTATTTGCCTGCCTTTTATAGATCTCTTTTTAATTTTGAAAATAATAAATGGGGCTTAATGTATTAATGTTGAAAACTACTTTTGTTATAGTACACTATGTAGCCTAATATAGTGTGTCTTGATGTTTGTAGTGGTCTCGTCCATGATCAAGAAGAAGCCAAATCAAGTAAAAAAGGGGGTAGGTGCTTAGACTTTTTTTATTTTCTGGTCTCTTTGAATGACTCATAAATTGGTTTCCTTAGGATATATTCTTGACTTAGTATTGGTTTTTTACTGTGAGGTATTAAAGAAGTATAAACATTCAAAATGAACAATAAAACTCTAATCTAAAAAGGCTGTAACAGGGCTGTATACATGTCAGTCTGTGTGTGTGTGTGTGTGTGTGTGTTAAAGAGGGGTACAAATGCAACTGTTCATTTGGACTAGAAAGTCACGCTGAAAAATGGATGCTTACTTCTCAGTCCACTTAAGGGTACGCATATGGAAACATGCATTTGTTTGTGTGTAGCATTCAGTTGAGTTGGGTTGAAGGGATAAAGATTTTGGTGAGGCATTTCTCGTAATCATATACTTGATCTGTTTTTCTGTACAAGTGAGAGAGTATGTCTGTTCCAACTGTGAGTGTTGCGATTTGTACCTGAGTGTAAAAGCAGATGTATTGGCACAATCTGTACTTATTTTAGCATGTATCTTGCAGTGCCTTTTATCCCAATCATTGGTTCAACTGGGGCTTGTCTGGGGATGTTTTAGCTGGGTTGTGTAACCTGAACTTCACTTATGCTACTTGCCCTTGCCATAATTGGAGATGTTTTCTTTTTATTTTGTTTAGCGTGAAACAGAAACAGCTTATATTTAATCTCTTCACACACCTGTGCAGACTCCTTTATTTTGTCTCATTTTCACTATTCTTTTTCCTTGCATCTTTAGTTGATATTGTAAATATAAACCCACTCAAATCTTTCTTGTTAAAGCTTGGAGCCAAGAAAGGTGGCTTGGGAGCCCAGAAAATGAGCAGCAAGAGTTTTAATGAAATTGAAAAACAAGCACAAGCTGTAGATAAAATGAAGGAAGAGATACATTCCAGCAAAAATACTGAGAAAGAAGAGCCGCTGTAAGTGTAGTTCATTTTTGCCTATAAAATATTGTTTTCTTATCAGTTCATATACAGGACAATTGAAGTTGCTTTTTGATGCCAGGGACATTTTAAAACAACACTAAGTTTACTTTTGTGCAAAGCATGGTATTGAAATTGAGTGGTAGGTCAAGTTGTTCCCAAAAAAAGAGGCTGTGCAGAGATGGTAAGAAATGGATTTTCTGTAGACATTCATGCTGGCATCCATTCTGCAGCTATTCTTAGGCAATGTTTCCTGCTAGCTTCCTGCCTTCTCTTTTTCCCATCCAGAATTCAAGGATAGGTCTGTTTACTGAGCACTGGTGCTGCTTTAGGGAATCTTCTGTATCCATCAGTTGTAATGCAGGCTAGAACAGAGAATCCCCTTGAATTTGAATGATAATTATTATTCAAATAATTATTATTTGAATAACATTATTCAATTTGAATAATGCCACTTTGATACTGGTTTTTTTAAAGGAGATAACAGTGCAGCATAGCACATCCCTATTTTGAGGGGCTAGGGCAGTTGATGCATCTAATCAAGTGACAAGGACCACTTCAGACCCCCTTAGAATATCCTAGTCCATTTTTTTGATAATTACTGTAAGAGGTGGTGTGGGTAGCTAATTTTATAATTTGTGACAGAAGTTCACATTTATTTTATTCCATTTATTTTAAAAAGGTATATTCTGCCTTTTCTCAAAAGGTAGCAGGTAAAATATATATTTGTTATAAAAGCATGAAAGCAGAAGAGATAAGCAGCAACCAGAAACCACCCAATAAAGCCATAAAGAGGTTTCAACAAATTTTGAATGGTAACTAAAAGACTAATTTGTGTGGCAGAAATCTAGTGTAGAGAAAGCGGGGGGGAGGGGGAATCATCCTCAAAGAGCAATTCTACAAGATCAGTCTTGCACAATAATTCTGGGAGGGAGTGCTTAGAGATCTCTTGATGTTCAAGCCATATACAGCTGATGGGCACTTTTTAATCATACTGCTGCTTAGTCTGATTATGAAGCCATTATTAGGAACTGTGGTGTAAGGTCGTAGCTATAAACTGACACCCAGCTGTGCAGATATCTGGATCGGGGGAGGCTTCTCAAGTCTTGGGCTGGATACAGTGCTCGCATGATAAGAGGCAGTAAACTGAGTCTGAATCCTGATAGGACAGGAGCTCCATAGGCTGGTCTGGGTGCAGCTGCCTGTCCTAACTGGGGCTGCACTCTCTCTGAAGGAAGAGGTGTCTAGTCTTGGGATACCTTTTCGTCGGTCAGTGAATGGGAGTGCGTTTTACTGGCTGTGGCACTTGAACCAGTTGTATCCAAGTGGGGATAACCTGACTACTCTGCTCCATGCATTGGTAACGTAAAAACTAAATTTCTGCAGTGTGCTTCACATCGGGCTACCCTTAAAGTTATTTGGGAAGCTGCAGTTTGTGTAGAATGGCATAATCAAGTTAGAAATGGGAACAGCTTATCTCCATCATATTATACCTGTGTTGGGGAAATTGCACAGGCTGTCTGAATGTTCACTGGGTGGATTTAAGGTTTTGCTGCTTCTTTGCAGCTCCCCTGGACAACGTGGGACCAGGATACTTAAAAGATACCTGATTCCCTACCAGCCTGCTTGTTGCTGTGGTCATCTGGGGACAAGCAAGATTTTGGAGTTTCAATGTATTGTAGCTTGAAATAGGGCCTTTTATATCATAGGAGCGGCTGTCTGGAACTCCCTGCTGCTACAAAGTAAGCAGGTACCAACACTTCTGTGTTGCTAGTGCCAAGTAAAGGGTATTGGCATACAAAGGCAATCTTACCCTTTGTATGAAGCCTTGCTTTTTCACATCATGTAGGCATTTCTTTGATGTAAGCTATTCATAAATATTAAATAGATAAAATAAATATTGATGACACACACTCAACATAACATTCAACATCATCAGATGATCTCCCAAAAAGTGTCATGTAGGAAGCAGCAAAACAGTGAGAGGAATGGAAACCTGAACAACTGTAAGTTAAAGGTCAAGGAACTGAACAGGACTACCCCAGCACCTTCTCATGGAACTATTCCTCCAGAAAGGCTCAAAACCATTATCTCAGCCAGATGGTACATAAAGGGGAGTATATGTAGAACCAACAGGAGTGCAATCCCACTGGCGTTTTCTGGCAAAAAGATGAGCACTAGGATGACCGGGGTTGTTTCAGTCTGTCTTCAAACTGGGGCTGAAGGCAGACTGAAATGGAAAGCATCCAGATTAATTGGAGCTGAGAGACCAGTATTTTCTATCTTCAATAACAGATAGTGCTGTACTTGGAATAGTTTGATTTTTCAAGGAATAATCTGGAAGGGAAGAGGGAAGACTATGTGCAGGGTTGTGGAAAGTGTACAATGCTGATATATTTCTTTAAGTAAATAATTTAAAATAGTAAATAAAACAGTATATGTTTTACTTTTAATCCAAAATGTATGAAATACAGGTTGGTTTTCTTGGGCTTTAGTAAGAGCAGAGAACAAGTAGAGAATTTCTTATATGATTTATATTTTGGAAGTGATTTAATAATACAAAGCAGAAGGCATCAAATACCCTCCCTTACAAAAAAAAAAAAAAAAATAACCACAGTATAGTTTATTCTACCAATTGACCTCTCTGACCTTAGTGAGTTTTCCATTTACTGTTGCCTTTACTCATGGTTCAATGTCATGATTACCAGCAACCTGTCCACACTTTTGTTCAAAGTGGACAGAGAAGATTTGAGCCATCACATGAACAAATACTTGGCTTATACTCCTGGTGTGCTCTTTAACATGTAAAGGAAAAAAACTCCGTATTTTTGTGCATTCTGGTATGTATATTATGTATACACATATTATAGCAGAGGAACTATAATTTCTTGAAAATGTCAGCATCACTTTATTTACCCTACCAAAAAATGTTTATTCATTGAACAAATTATTTGGTTACAAGTGGAGTTCTGGTTGTTGCATATCAGAAAGGACAACCTAGGGCAACAAAAATTTTCAAGAAATTATCTCTGACAAAATGCTAAAAAAATTTGGTGGTCTTTTACTTGAGAAAAATGAAAATAAGAGTTATGCATGGTTTGGAAAGAGTAGGCAGAGTATTAACTTCAGTCTGCAATGGCCTTCTGTCACAGGAAGAGGGAGGTGGGAGTTTCCGCTTCTATCCTGTACTCCTGCAAATCTAACCTGGAGGGTTGGAGGATCTCTGGAGCAGAGCAGGAGTGCAGCAGACTACAGTGGGAAGAAGGAGAGAGGAAGAGAAAATTTTATACAGCATGAGTGAATGTTCCCTCATGTAACATTGGGTGTAACCGATAATACTAGAAACCAAATTGATTAGCAGTAGATTTCTTGGCAAACAAGAGAATGCTACTTTGCATAATACATGATTTCGGGAAGTTGGTGCTGCAAAATGGTAATGACCATAATTCTGAGTTCTAAGTTTATGAAGTATAGAACTATTATTAGGGGTCAACTGTAATGCTGAGTAGAAAATTTGTTCAGAGGCAGTATTTCTTTGAGTACTTGCTATTTGAATAGGGTTTGAAGGCAGCAAGGAAGACTGCTACATTGTGCTTAATGGTTAGCCAGTCATTTTGGCACCACCAGTTTTGCTTGGTCTTCAGTGGAGTTCACTGCAGGGGCACATCATACTCATTGTATTAATAAAATGTAGGAGCACTGCATATGGCCATATTAAAAAGATTTCTGGAAATGTTCTGAAAATGTTTAGGCATCCCAAAAACTGAAAACACAGCTGCAGTGGTGAGTTGCATTGCTAGTTTCCTTCTGTTTTGGTCTGTTTATTCTCATTGCTGAGAGATCCCTTTAGTTAAGGTGGAGTTCTATCAAATACACCCTTGCTGCTTGGAAACCACTAAATGTGGGGTTTTCTGAGATTGCTGTGCCCTGCTAGGCTGAAGCTGGGAAGGCAGAAGAAACAATCTTGTCTCTCCACCCTCTGATTTTTGAGGTTTTGTTGGATGGGTTTTTCAGGTTGGAGGAGGCTAAGGATAAATCCCTGATCTTTTCATTCTCCATTCTCCACCCACTGAAATGCCTGTCTTGTTGAATTTCTGTCCTCAGAGAGGCAGCCAGAGCAATTCTTTGAACGCTGGCTGTGGAGGGGAGTGGGGACTTTTCTAGCTCACTGGCCTGAGATCCGAGTGCTTTCTTCCATGTTGCAATTGCGAATCTGAACTATTCTATGGTTCTTGGGACTGTTAGCCCAGGGATTAAAGCCACATGTGCTCCTTCAGCAAAACATTTAGTTATTCTTGCAGACCTTAACAACCTGAAGCTCTAGAGCATAGTTAGGTGTAGGACGTTTGGCAGAGTTGTTAGGTTTCTTGTAAAAATGAGGAAGACATTGATCTTTTGTAAAAGAGATCAGCCCTCCCTTTAAATTATCCAGTTAGTCACTAGGTGGCAGCATACACTTATTTTTAGAACAGTTTCTGGCATTTTTATGGCTTTCCCAAAAGATGTTTCACTACAGTCCTTTTGGGTTGTACGGTTCCAGAACCTAGCATTTCATCGGGGGAGATTGCTACACATGATCTAGATTATACTGTGTTTATTTTAATGCACTATTTGCTGCTCACTTAATTTCTTCTTTCTCCATTGTTTTCAGTGAGAGATCAGGCATTTGGGGTGGTACTGCAGTCAGATAAACAGAATACACACAGTTCCTTTTTTAAAATGTACACCTGCAAATAGTGGATTGACTGTCATGGTTTCAGTCTCTTCTGTCATGTAATAATTCTAGCTGCCCACTTAGGAGGTTTTCCTGATAGCCAATTTATGCCTTTAAAATATTACATATCAGTATTGCATTTTATAAAATCACTTCTCAGGTTAGGTTACAACTGCAACTTGTTTCAAAGAACATATTATTCTGACATTTTTGATTTTGTTAATGCTGTCAGAGAGAAATAAAAGTAAGTGTGTCTTTGTTTTGTCACTGAAATATCAAAAAGCACGTTGACTGAGTGAAAACATTTGCACGGCTTCAGGATAGGAATTTGTACTACAAAACACCTTCAATGTATTTATTCCCATTAATATGTGCTCATTCATCTAACTGCAATCACTTCGATTTTCATTAGCTTGTTTTCGCCTTTTAACATTATGACATGGCAGACTATGCATTTAATGAAGTATCTAGTGGTCTGAGATACTTCCCTGGTAGATCATTCTATGATTTCTACATTTTCATACATTTCTAGATTGTATCATTGCAAAAACTTCATTAAACATACAGATATAATTAAATGGAAATGCAAAGCTATCTGTGACATATGGAAATAAGAATGTTTTGATTCACTCTTGTCTATTTTAAAAATACACACATTCTATGTACTTTATTTACACATTGTGATATGACTTTAGGAGATTCATGATTTAGCTATTACATATTCAAAATTATCTGTTACCTTGTTTTATCAACTAAATCAAAGAAGTTTAGATTGACAATGTTCTAGATGAGTAAAAAGTGCTTAGAGGATTTGTGTTATCCTTGCAATGCTTCTAATGTTAAATCTAAAAGAGTGACTCTTGTACCTTCCTTTTGGAGGGATTGATGAGTTCTAAATGCATTGCTTCCTGGGAGTGATATGTAGGTTGTTACCTCAACCATTACATTAGAGGTGTCAGAGTTCTCTGAACGTTCCTTTGGATAAGTTGCCCATGAACTGTGAAGATACAGACCTTGTTTAGATGTGTATGATAAACCATGGGTTATCATTTCAAAAACGAACCTTAGTGAGGACTGGACACACAGTTGACTCTCTTTCCAACCCCTTCTCTGTTATGGCTAGGAAAATGAGTTTAGACTATTCCACTTAGTCTCATAGTCTAATCATAGTTGAGCATTACGCACAGACTACTCTAACTATGCATGAGAGAGGCAACCTAACTTCAAGGCATAGTTTATGAAACTAGGTTGTCTCTACTAACCAAAGAGTAGCCACAGAATTGGGTTTGGAAAGAACAGTCAACTGTTTGAAGTGAAAGTTTCTGATCTCACAGTCATGCCAGGATGGTAGGGGTGGTGTGAGAATGTAACAACAAAATAGTTTTTATAGTTGTGCCTGAGCTGGACTTGGATTCAGCAGTGCACTTGCTTGAGTCAGGTACCTTTCACTTTTATCTGGGGAAAATAATGCCAATCTCCTCCATCATAGCCTCATACGCACCAGTCTCCTGTGCTTCAGCTTCCATTTCACATCAGATGCAGATCTTTCCAGTCCTTTTGGACATTAGTTCTATGTTGCAGCTTCATTGATAGTTTAAGGGGTGAATGACTTGTAGGCCAAAATGTTTTCGGGGTCTCAATTCCCAACAGCCTTAGGTGATGGTGAATCTGAGGTCAAAATATTTGAAGGAGCACAAGCTTTACGAACACTTGGTTTCACATTAGCTTGGAGTATTCTTTTATTCCTGATGCACTTGACTCCTGTATACTTAAGGACTGGCAAAAGGACTTTGATGGTTGTGTCACATGCACATGCATTTAAAAAAAGAAATTACACATACACTGAAAGCATTGTTCCCCACCTGGTTCTGACAGTGGATCAGAAAAAAAGAGCTTGTTTTCACTCATTATATTTCGACTCTGTGTTGTTCTTTCTTTAGGGTATCATCTTTGCGATTGGCCTACAGAGATCTTGAAATTCAGATGAAAGAAGAAAAATTAAATGTGGCTGGAAAAAAGAAAACAGAGGTAGAAAGGCTTGGTATGGGATTTAGTAGCAATAGAAGGTATGTATAATCCTCCAGCTGTATGTAACAAACATGCAGTCAATTCAGCACTCAGAAGTTTGTCAGTTGTTGGTGTATGTGCATGTACACTCATGTGCATGAAGAATCTTTCCTTTGTGGCTGATTATGAGAAAAGCAGTATGCAGCACCCCCAAAAGAGCATGAAAAGCAGAGGAAAGTCTTACCTCTTTCTGTGAGCATCAAGTCACAAGCTATTAATCAGCAAAGAGTGTGGCCAAGATTCACACAACTTCCGCAGGTTCGGGGAAGCTTTAGATCTGCATTTATCAAACATCAACCTTCCCCATCCTGAATAGCAGTGGTCTTTTTAATCTGGAGAGGTAGCATGGTACAAGGTTCTGCTACTGAAAGAGAGGCGAAACAAAATCCTTTGGGGCATGGCCCAGTCTTTGAATGCACCAAAAATGGCTTTCTTTATCCCAATCTGTGTGTTCATGACTAGTGTGGATTAGATACAAGGCCACGAGGATTACCTCCACTGGGATTTCCTTTGTGGTGTTTGAGAGATACTACTTGAGCATCTCTGGACCAGACCATGTTTTGTTGGATTTAGTATTCATAGTTTTAATTATGTAAACATAATTACATATGTTTTTCAAAATGTTTTGCACTATGTGTATGATAAACCTGATGAGTTTGCATTGGCACAAATGTCCTGAAGCCCTACTGCTATTGGCCTTGCAAAAAAAGAACAATTTTGCAGTTCTCAATCCTGTTCTTGGCCCAGGGTCAGGTGCGGAAATGGAAAATACAGGTATGCTAGTAGGATAGAGAGAAAATTGTGTGCTAGTAGGATAGAGAGTAAAACTTGCAGTATATTTTGTATAGTATGTATAGCTACCATGGTCTCTAGTTCACAGGCACTTCAGTGTCTAAGAAAAGGGACCCTAGTCCATGTAATTCATGCCTCAATATATTTGTTAGCAGGATTTGTTTGCAACAGACTGACTGAAATTATTAATGGAAGGGACTGAATTTGGCATTGCGAAATAAAAATAATTCACACAGAATTGTGCCCAGGTACATCCTTCTTTTAACAAATTCTAAACATAGGGGACTGCATGCTTTTTTGACTCAGGAAAGCTTGTACCACAGATATTAGTGTTGTTTTAGCTCCGTGCCTCAAGTTCCTTTTCGGGACCTAAAAGGTTGTGGTTTTTTTCCTCCACAGAGTATTGAAATGATACAAACTCTTTGCTTTCTGTTCCGATCAAGGCATCATTTGAGACATGTCAAAGAGAAGCCCAGCTTCCCTGGTGACTGTCTAGGTTTTGTTCAAGATGCCTGGCATCACAGTTAAAGACCAGTGAGAGAGAGCTCTTTCTATTACCTTACAAATCATGGGTAATAGCCTAGCAGATACAAAATTTGAGCTATGTAATTAAGCTTCCTTTATGTCTTGGACTTTCAATTAGACATTTCCTGTGGATGATGCATCAGTCAGCTTTGTTTGTTTAAATGTTTTATTGTTCTATAAGCTTTTTATTTCTCTCATGAGGTAATATGGTTATATATCTTGGTTTTTTCCAATTTTCTTCCAGTGGCATTTCCCATTCAATTACTTCAGATATGCAAATCATAGAGCAAGAAACACCTACAGCTGTAAAACCAAGGAAAAAGTACAGTGATGACGACGACTCATATTTTTCTTCATCCAGTTCAAGGTAAAGAATTGTTTCATTAAGGACAGAAGGGAGAAAGTGTTATTCTGGTTGGATTATATATTTTACTGAATGGTAAAATGTTATTTATTTATTATGCTTATATACCATCCCATCACCCAAAGGACTCTGGGTGGCTGACAAATCTAAAATGAATAACATTTTTAATAGTAACTACTCTGGGGCTATAGCGGGGTAGAGAGCAGAATTGGGATTGCAGTGGGCAAACAGCGGGTGTTTGAAATTTCTTTCAGAACAGCAGCAGAGGGATGAAATTTGCTTGTAATTCACTCTTACAGAATTTTTAATACATGCAACATACTGATAATTTAGGAGATAAGGAGAATGGACTTCATTATGCAAATTGGAAACATTAGGAAAGAAAAGTGTTACTAATATCTGGAGAGGCTCTTGCTTATCATCTGTGTCTATAAATATCCTCTAATCATTTTTTAAATTCTGAAGATAGTGGCTTGAGTCCAAATAATGGTGGCTAGAGCTCCATTCACTCAGGAGGTTGTTTTGCTTTCTGCAGCCCTCTCTACTTTCTGAAAAATGCACTGCTTGAAAAGTTGTCCTCTGGAGTGATGTCTGATGCTGCTTTATTTATTTATTAAAACATTTTTAAGCCGCCCCGAGCCTTCGGCGAATGGGGCGGCATACAACAATTAGTTAAAAATAAATAACATTAAATTAAAAATATTAATATTAATATTAAAATACAAAAATAACAATATAAAATAAGCTGCCCTGGCCAGATAAAATCCAATAATATTAACAATTAAAATGTCGCTTAAATAAAAAGGTCTTCGCCTGGCACCGAAAAACAAATAACGACGGCGCCAGGTGGACCTCTCTGGGGAGCGCATTCCATAACTTAGGCGCCGCCGCAGAGAAAGCCCTCCTCCGAGTACCCACCCTCCTAATTTCTTTCACGGAGGGTTCCTGGAGAAGGGCCTCTCCCGCAGATCTCAGGGGGCGGCCGGGCACATATGGATGTAAGCGCTCCTTCATGAGGAGATGTGGAGGGGTACATACAGCTCAGTATTTCCAAGGACTCACAGAGTATTTAAGAGTCTTATCCTTTGGGATTAACCTCTCATCGCCCATCAATAGGCAGGATGCAGCTTCCTATTGAGAGAGATCCTGTAGAGAACTATCCCAGATCAGTCCTGTGCACTGGCAGCACTACTTGGATTTGCAAGAGCACCTGGATTCACCATATCAGTTGCTGGCCTATTTTATTTTATAGGGCTTCTCTGGTTCTTCCCGCCTCTTTCCTCCCTAACAATGGATTAGTTAAGGAAGTCAGTGGATAACACTTAAGAGGAAGGGGGCATTCACTGATTCCCACTATGCCTCCTGTTTTCTCAGGAGGCATTTTTTTGTGTGCTGCCCCTTATCTGACTCTAGGTTGAGTGGGGAGGCAAATGCAGGAAGGTGGTCCAATGACCTCCAGTCACAAAAGGAAAAGCAGCTGCTCTCAGCCCCAAGGCACCTGCGCCTGAAAGAGCCGCAGGGCACTGCATGTTGGAGTGGTTTCTTGGATTCCCCAAGTTTTCTCCAGATAGCTTAGCTCTTCCATCTGATTCTGAGTGGATGGGGGACGAGGAATTACCTGAGGAAGGTTTGACTTAGGTGTGCAGTTGGAGAAGGTGTGACCCATGTGATAAACCTGTAGAGGCAGTACTCCAGAAGGACCGTGAGGCCTCAGTGCTGGCCTTTCAAGCAACTGTTACAAACTTGTCTTTGCCAGAACAGCTTACATATGGACTTAAGATCTGAAAAAGCTGGATTCTAGTCTTAAACAGATACAGGATGGATTGCATAAGATTACACATGTGGCAGTGCTCTTAGCAAATTCCTTTGTGGTTGCAGTTCAGGTTCCGTCTAGAGCTACAGCAACTGACATGGTGTCTCACAAAAATTCATGGCATTGTAGCTGCGATGTGGACCACAGCTCCCAGGCTAGAGTAGCACATAGCCTGAGATTGCGTTCATGTGCTCTAGAGCTGCAGTCTGTTAATGTTTATGTTTCCCATCCGTATACCAAATACCATCCAGGTATTTTGATTCATCAGAGCTGAGAAGTAACACTTTTCCTAAATGGGATGATAATTCTGATTCGTTCTGGAAGAAGGAGAGCAGCAACAGGGATACAGATATGATCCTGTCATCAAAAACAGCAGGCTATTCAGAAAGGTATGTAAAGAAAATGACTGTGCCAAACATTTAACCTTATGCATATGAATAGTTCCACTGACATTAAAAAACATATTGCTTTGTCTGCTGACTGAACTCTATTAAACTTTATCTCTGTGAAAGAGAGTAAGCTTGCACATTCTTTTCTAAGACATTCCAGTATTCAAGCATAAAATTGTCTGTGTAGTAAAATTTTGACTGGTTATAAAGGACTCCAGCATGGGCACATATGGTGCATGGTGCCCACAAGGCCATGCTGAAAGTCCTCTCCCTTCAAGTTCCTCAAACTAATTAGCCAAATCCTCTTCCTTCAAGTTTCTCAAAGGTCCTTGTAGCCCCTACAGCTGTTTTTCCAGCAGAGGAGCTCTTTTTTTTTTGCAAGCTAGTTGCATCATTGGCTTTAGTAAGGCAGTAAAAACTCCCCTACTGAAAACTGGCTGGATGGGGACCAAATCCATCAAGGTACCTTGGGCAGCACAAATGGGAAATGGAAGGGAGAGAAAGGAAATGCTAGAGAAGGAGAAAGGGGAAGTAAAGGAGTTGGAGAAAGAGAAAAAAGAGGTGCCAGAAAGAAAGAAGTCTGTGAGAGAGATGTGGAAGGAAGGAACCGGGGGAAAGAATGAGGAAAAAGAAGTCAGATTGTGCAGCTATAGAAGAGAGAAAAGGCTATAGAGAGAAATAGACCAAAGTGGCTGTTGTACACACACAGGGTGCACATTTGGGGGTGTTCCCAATGATTTTGTGATTCACCCCCCCACCCCCCACCACCACACTTCAAAGGTCAGTTTATGGTACTGTAGGGATGTGTGAGGAATCCATCTGGAGATGGGAATCCATTGGATTCCCTCATCTTGGCTTCCTAGACTCCAGTCTGCTTTGCAGCAGCTCAGAGTCCAAGTTTCTGGTGAATTTTCCCAGTGTTCGCAAGGCACTTGCCATGAGTCAAGTCCTACATGCTGTGCAAGGTGCACCCCTGTATTGCACTAGGAGCAGCTGCTATTTGAGTGTTGCACCTGGTGGTGAAGAAGGCTGGCCATGAGGGACTTGCCAGGAAAGCAGCCCGTTTCCACTGCTAGCAGCGCTCTTGTGATGCCAAAGGTCACAAGGGTCTTGCAAGAACTGCAAGCAGCATCTCTCTTCTGCCCCAGTTGCAGCTGCTTTCTGACAGCTGTAGCTGATGCCAGAGAAGGTTGCCAGTTGTACAACTGCAGGTTTGTCAGCATTCATTGTTATTAGTTTGGCCTGCTTTGGAAGATGGGCCAAGCACAGAAGGAAGCCTGGGAATGCTTGGAGGGACGACTTCCAATAGGCTACGTCCCAACCTACAGTGGTACACAGGGCAATTTTCAAAGTGCAGAATGTGCTTCTGGGCCCAAATTTTGGAGACCAGCTGACTTGTTAACAAATGGTATGGCAGCCCATTTTATCTAACTAGCCATGGTGGTTGACATAACATCTGAACTTAGGCCACTTCCTCCAGAATGCAAGCTGTGCTGAAAACCTGTAGCTTGTTCTAGGGGTTGCTGAACTCGCAATAGGGTTTTGTGTTACCTGAACCCAAGAGCCCAGTCCCATCATGGATTGTAGGAAGTAGTGAGCAAATTGTTGAAGGAGCTTTTGACCTGAAACAAGATGGCAAGTATATCTCCCTTTTAGCAATGCTTTTTCCAGTTTTTAAATATTGCCCTGTTAGTTTTCCGTGTCCTTCACTTTCTCCAAACTTCTCCAAGCCTGTGGGTACTCCTGAAAGTGGAGTTCTGCATCCTATACCTTTCACAAATGTTTCTTTTTTATCATCTGCCTGACAAAGGGGTTTTTTTTAACCTATCTGATGGTTTTCATGGCTATGATGAATTGGGTTCAGTCAGAGAGAGAGACAGAGACAGAGAGATTAGTTTTCTGCACAGATGGTTGCTACTTGTATTGTTAAGAAGAAATCAAAATATAGATAGTGGTCAGTGTTATCCAAGAGTTAATTTGATGTCAGGTAGATTAATATGGAAATAATATTTATGCAGAGATAATAAACTGTATTTTCCTAACCATGTATCCATGTCCAAACAATATTCTTAGGCCTTCCTCACGTCGTAAACATGAGTATGAACCTTGTGCAAGTACAGATGAAGCGCAAAAGAAATTTGGCAATGCAAAAGCTATTTCATCAGATATGTACTTTGGAAAGCAAGATCATGCTGAAGTAAGTAAACAAAATAATACAGTACACAATATTTGCAATCACCCCTTTGGTGATTATCTTATATTGGCTTGTTAAGATGCCATGATTTTATCACTTTTTATATAAAGTGATAAAATACAGCTTTTTATGGGAAGTAGTTACGACTACTAGCTAGATAAACAGTATGAAATTGGAGAGAAATCAGTATGGATCACTTTCCACATTTACAACTTGGGAACGAAGTTAGGAAACATATTTGTTTGCCTAATTATTGTATTTATTATATTTATATCCCACCTTTTCTCCTTTCACCTTTGCTAGCATGTATCTTACTATACTAGTGAGGATTTCTGTATTTAGTAGTAGTGAGGGGGCCAAACATCATTCAATGTAATCTATACCCTGATAGATTTGGACAGGTATGTGGACGGACAAGCTTTACTTTAAATATTATGATACTGTGAAGGAGGGATTCCAAACACCATGGTGACTGTGCAGTTCTTCCCTCCCTGCTTTCTTCAAAAAATGAGTTTTAAGATGAACCTTGAAAAAAGATAGGGCATTCTTCTTGTCCACCTTTCTAGAAATGAAATGAAGACTGTTTTTTCACTTTCCTTGAGCTCTTTTCCTTACTGTTTCCCCCTCCCTTCCAGTCTCTTGCATGCTTGATTTGTCCCACTGTTTTGCCCACTGTTTCTCCCCCTCGCATGTTGCCTTCTCCACCCATTTGTGTTGTTGCTTCCTGCTCCCGCCCAGCCTCTTGCTTTCCTGTCTCCCTCCCTACCCTTCATCTTGCGTCTCTCCAAACTCCAAGTCTCCTGCTCCCCTCTCTGCCCTTGGCTGCTTCCCCTTTCCTGCAAGCCTCCAGCCTCCCTCTATTTCTGATTAGCCACAGCACCCATTATATGGCTAGCCACATAACCTGTGGGAATATTTTGTGGTGGTGCCCACAACAGCTTCTCAGATGTGTGCACATGTCCAGAAATGCTGGAGAAAGCTGCCATGAAGTATGTGCTTTAGTGCATTGAAAGTTTTGTAGTGCAAGTGCCTGCACTAGAAAGTGAATTGGGAATTGGAATTAATAAACAGTTTTTGACTAAGGCATCTGGTGAGAAATAATGGCCAGATAAGTCAGTTTTATTGCAACAGTGAGGATCCTCTCAGATAAATGTGGGAGTGAAGTAAATACATTATTATTAATATCTTCATCAATCTTTCGTAGTATGAAGCCAGAGTTCGGTTAGAGAGACTTTCTGGAAACTCTGCTATAAGCTCAGCTGATTTGTTTGAAGAGCAGAAGAAACAGCCATCAGGTATAGTGGGAGGATAAAGATGCTGAGCTCCTGAACATTTTGAATTGTGTAAAATGCCCTGCTCAACTTTCTGCTGAAGTTGTTGTTGATAGGACACTGACTGTACTCCTAAGTTTCTTGGGAACTATGCCTTGGTAAAATGTAGTTCCAAACACACCTGTTTAGGATCAGGCATTGCAATCTGTGCTGAGACCCATTTCATGGTCCTGCTGAGATGGTGCCTTGGGCAGGTGCTCTTGCCATGCCACTGTATGCTTCTGGGAAGGGTCCCAATTCCTAGAAGCAGAAATAGGTTAAAGACACACACCACTATCAAAACAAAGGGGGAATATTGAGAACCCAAAGAAACGAAGACCAGAAAGTTCTTAGGCAGTTTGTTTAAAGTTCTGGAGGCTAAAGACTTGATCTTCTGATCTTGGAAGTCTCTGTCATCAATCTTTCTTCCAGTTTGTTTGAGTTCTATTCAAAATCTCATTGTTTGTGTAAAATCAGGCGCTTACAGCTTTTATTTCTATACCTCCCATAGCCAAAGCTCTGTGGGCAGCTTACAACAAGTTACTGTACTTTAGATCTTAGAGCTTGATTTGGGTCAAGGGAAGTGGTAATACAATCATAGAATAGTAGATTGGAAGGGGCCATGAAGGCCATTGGGTCCAACCCTCCTGCTGTTGCAGGACACCAAGTTACACTATCCCACTCAGATGGCCAAGCTGAGGGATTAGTAACTGGATCACACTAATCTTAAAAGATTCTTCAGTACATGTAACTGAAAAAGTTACTAGACTTTTATCTGTAACTTATCTGGACTGGGATGAATTTAAAGTCATGTTGCTTACCAAGTCATACTATTCTGGTTCTTTAACTTCTTTTAATAGGAAACTTTTGGTTCCTCCTCCTGGATATTTTATTATTTTATTTTATTATTTGCCATTCAGAAATTGCTATGCAGAGATAGATTGCCTTTCAACACTGAGAGGTTTCATTTTTGATAGACCTCTCTTCCTTTAATTTGTTAGATTTGATAAGGTGGCCATCACCACATCTATCAATGAATTATTCACTGTTGTGAAGAAATAGTTCCAGGCTGTGCTGCTTGTTCACACATTTGGATATTTCCACAAATATGAACAAATATCCCTGCTTGTAGCAAACTAGAATGTCAGCCAGAAAGATCCTTTCCTAGCTTTCTGTGCACAAGGAAATTTTTAGGTAGTGGAACAGGTAATTTGTGGAATTCAGGAAGTGTCTTTCCACATCATTCTGGTGTATAAATAGTTGGAAGATGTTTGTAACTTAATCTGTCCCTTCTCAGGCAGCTACAATATTTCGAATGTTTTGCCAACTGCTCCAGATATGACTCAGTTTAAACAAGGAGTGAGGTCAGTTGCTGGAAAGCTTTCTGTCTTGGCAAATGGAGTCATGACTTCTATTCAGGTTAGTAAACCGACACCTTCAAATTTGAAATTCCCCACTATTTTGAGGGCATGAATCATTCACATTCTTTGGTCTTTTGTGGAGAGTAGACACAGTTATTTCCCTACCTGTTAATAGCTAATAAGGTACTGAAGTGAACTTCATCTGCAGACCCCAAAGAGTGAGTGAGTGAGTGAGTGACTTAGTTTGTTTATTATTTAAGGCATTTCTATCCTGTCCTGTACAAAAGTCTCAGGATGGCAATACAATACAGTGGCAACACATAAAAGTAGAATGTAAACTTCTTATAACACCAAAATTAAAACAACAAATAATCATTAAAATACAGAAAAGGAAAAGGTTTTTGGCATGGTGCCAAAATGAATAAAGCAGCAATGCCAGATGTATATGTATCTTTGGAGAACAGGTTCCAGAGAGGTGCACCTCCTCAAAAATGGCCCTTCTCTGGGTAGCCACTCATCTAATCTCCTTTCAAGAGGACTCCCAAAGAAGGACCTCAGATAAAGATCTTAGGGGTCAGTCAGGTGTACACAGAAGGAGATGCTCCTTCAGATACCCAGGCCCTAAAGCGTTTAGGGTTTTATATGTCATTGTTCTTCGTCGTGGCCTCTGTGCATCACACATGTGGGTACTGCGCCTGCGCAGTGCCTGTGGCCGGAAGATTGATAGCTAATAGTTTTGGCAGGAAAAACTCCACTCCCCTCCCCACTAGCAGTATATATGGAGCGGAGTGTCTGCCATTTTCCAGTCTTTGCGACCGCCGTTCGTTGTGCCTCGTGCCGCTTCGCTCTCGCTTAGATCGTTACTTACCTCCTCTCACTTGTTGAATTTTCTCCTTTTCTCTTACCAAGTTAATATCCCCTCGTTCGTATTACTTGTTAGTATTTCACTTAGTTTCTTCGTTTTTTCTCTTTCTTGTTCCTAAAAAACAAACAAAAAACCCCCCAAAATATTATCTACTCCCTCTATACTGTCTTCTTCTTTTCTACTTCTGCGATGGCGCAATGGGCGGCGTTCCGCAAGTGTGGCTCTAAAATGCCCACTGCGGACCTGCATGACCTGTGCCTCCTTTGCCTGGGGGAAGGGCACAGGACAGATAAATGCGGCCACTGTTTGGCCTTCTCCAAACAGGCGAGGAAGAATTGGGCGAATCGCCTCTGCAAACTCCTGTGGGACCAGGCTCTCCTCCATTTGGACCGGCTGGTGGCTAAGCCTCCCACAACTTTGGCTCCACCCGAAGGCCGTCCAACTTCGGCCGATCCGCCGCAATGCCCGGCCTCTTCCTCCACTGCTCTGCCCTCGTGCCCTTCCGACGAAGGTGCTCCTAGCATGGGCAATCAGCCTGTTTCCCTACCAAGGAAACAAAAGGAAAAGAGGAAGCACAGCGACCCAGAAAGTTGCTTGTGCACAAGAAGGCCAGAAAGGATAAAACCGGAAAGCCGATTAAAAAACCGAGGAACCCCGAGCATTCTAAGCATTAGCACTTAGGTTCGGTGGCCTCTTCCATCCCGACTCTGGTCACGGTACTGACCTCCTTGGTCCCGGCCATCCAGGCAGCTGTGAGGGTCACTCCGCCAGGCTCCCCACGCCGGACGGGATCTGAATTCCTCCAGGATCCACAGTGCGGCTCGATTGCGGATGGCAAAATAAGAGATTCGCCACCGAGGGCTCGGTCTCCAACACCTATGCCGCCTGTTCCTCTGGATACCGACACTGGCATGTCTCTTCGAGAAGCCGCAGGAGTCGTTCTTCAGATGCCCTGTCCAATGACTGGTACCAGTACCGATCCTACTCCGTTCCGAGACAGGAAGAATACCACTCTGTTGGCTACTACCCGGTACCCAGAGGCCGATTTTCTCCACCAGCTCCTCGGGATCATTTTCACTCCACACCGAGAGACACCCCGAGGGCACCATCTAGAGAGAGCGGCAGATCGGAGTCACCAGGAGATTCTTCCTCTAGTGTCCCACCTCCCTATTGGATGGACTTGGATGAGTCCGAGGTTGACTCAACTTCACCAGATGCCGCGGTTACTTCGCAAGGCCCTGGATCGCCTGAAGAGCCACACATCTCTTTCGCCAAACTGATGTCCAGGCTGGTGAAGTCACTTGAGATTGAAGCCCACCAACAACCGGAACCCAGTACCGACCGCTTTTACGATGTGGTCAGGGGCGAGCAATCCACTTCCATCGCCCTGCCATTTATAACAACTCTACGACAGGTGATGACCCAACAGTGGGACCTCCTGGCACATCCACAACCGACTTCACAAAGATATAAAGCCATGTACCGGGTTCGGGAGGGGGACATTCCATTCCTTCTCCGCCACCCCAAGCCGAACTCAGTCGTGGTAGAGTCTTCTCAGGGCCAGGAGGCACGGGGACACACCACGCCTCGTGATAAGGAGGGAAGAAAAGTCGACTCCCTCGCACGCCGGGTTTATGCGACCTCTGGGCTCAGCTTATGAATCTCACATTACGAGGCGACTTTGGCACGCTATCAGTACTTTCTCATGCAGCGCCTAGACAACATCATTGCCGCCTTCCCAGACAATCAAGGCGAGTTGGCAAGGGTTTTGGTAAAAGAGACTATGCAATGGTGGTGCAGTAGCTCTCTACAGCCAGGTACCATGTGGATACGGACTCGAGGTCTCGTCGGTGCCATTTCTCTCCTCAGGCATGCCTGGTTGCGTAATTGCAACTTTCCAGAAGAATGAAGCGGAGAATCGAGAGATGCCCTTTGACGGGTTTGGTCTCTTCAATGCGAAGACCGACAGCAAATTAAAGAAAATCCACAAATCGAGGATGACGGCCTGTCGTATGGAACTACAGTCCCAGCCTCGATGTAAGTGGTCATGGACCCGTCCACAATACCACCAACAATACCAGCCTCGACAACAACCACATCAACGCCAACAACTTCGTAGGCAGCAACCGTCCCAGTGCTTCTAGCAAAGCCGTCGTTGCTTTGACGGGGATAAACGCCAGCACTGATGGGGCGGGCGAACCCTTCCTCTCCTCCCAACCTCACCCTTCCCCCTCTCATTCGGGGACCGACTGAAAAGTCGGCTTTCCATTTGGGAGTCCATTACATCTGATCGTTGGGTGTTATCCATCATTCAGCACGGATATCGAATAGAATTTGACGTTATTCCTCCATCGAGTCCCATCTGGTTTACTCCCAGCTCACCAGTGTTGCTGGAAGAGGTTCGCCAACTCCTTTCCAAGGGAGCCATTCTTTGCTTATCTCCACGAACTCCACGGATTCTATTCCAGATATTTTACGGTCCCGAAACGAGATAGGGGTCTCCGACCAATACTGGACCTAAGAGATATTAACAAATTCATAACCTCAAAGAAATTTCGGATGACCACTCTTCAAAATATCTTAGCGCTGCTGAGGAGGGAGGATTGGTTCGCCTCACTGGACTTGAGGGACGCCTATTTTCATATTTCGATCCATCCGTGTCATAGGCGTTTCCTCCGTTTTGCTGTTGCGCCTGAAATCTACGAATTCACAGTGCTTCCGTTTGGACTGGCCACTTCCCTGAGGGTTTTTACGAAGTGTATGGCCCCTGTCTGTGCGCACCCACGACTTCGTGGGGTCCAGATATCCCCCTACCTTGATGACTGGTTGTTGGTTTCTCAAAGCAGAGAAGCACTGTGTTCTGCCTGCTCTCTGCTACGAGATCTTGGACTTTGTATTAACCGCAAGAAATCCTCTCTTGTTCCTGCACAGGTGATCCATTTCATCGGAGCTCATCTGGATTCTATGGTAATGAAGGCATTCCTCCCCCAGGACAGACAACGCACCCTCGCTCGACATATCCGTTGAATTCGAAGAGACAAAATTGTTCCTGCACGCTCTGTCCAAAGGCTGTTAGGGCATATGGCTGCATCCGTTGCGGTCGTCCCTTATCCCAGGCTTCGGCTTCAGCCCCTCCAACTTTTCAACAACGTTCACTTTTACGCTTTCCCCCCGATCGCCCTCATTATGAGAGTGATTTCGAAGATAATCCACGACGCGGCCACAGGAATATTGATAACCCCATGGTGGCCACGCCAAGCATGGTTTTCGACACTGCTTCACATCTCTCGAGCAGAATACCTTCAGCTTCATCTATGCTATGATTCGCACCCGCCTGCCTTCCCCACGTCTTCGTTTCCGTTGGCAGTTTCCTCGGCTCCGACAGTTCTTCATCCAGCCATCCAACACATTCTCGATTCTGCACTGAGGCCGTCCACCTGGAAGTCATACGTGGCCAAGTGGCATAGATTCTTTATCTTTGCTGAATCACGATCGTTTCTCCTGCAATCGGCATCCATAGATCATATTCTCCAGTTCCTGTTTAACTCCACCAGTCTGGACTTAAGCCATTCTCCATAAAAGTGTACACAGCAGCTATTTCCTATTACCGGGGTGCTATCCAAGGCTCCCCCATTTTCTCTCAACCGCTAATAAAGAGATTCCTTAAGGGGCTACATAGCCTTCATCCGGCAGTCAGACCGCTTATGCCCACTTGGAGTCTTTCAGTGGTGTTACAAGCACTAACAAGACCTCCTTTCAAACCTTTGGCAACAATTGATCTCCGTCTCGTCTCTTGGAAAATTGCATTTCTTGTAGCAGTTATATCAGCACGGAGAGCTAGTGAGCTCTGTGCCCTTAGGGTGGACCCTCCATATTTGAACTTCCATAAGGAGAAGGTAGTTCTGCAAATGGATCAAGCCTTTCTTCCCAAAGTGGCTACCTCCTTCCACATGGACCAGGAAATCGTTTTACCTGCCTTCTTTCCATCTCCATCGAATCCGATTGAGAGGTCAATACACACCCTTGATGTACGACGTTGCCTTGCCTTCTATAGATCAAGGACTGAGTCTATTCAGCACTCCAACAAGCTGTTTGTGAAATATTCTGAATGCAATCAGGGTTCTCCAGTCACCCCTCAGAGACTTTCTAAGTGGATAGTACAAACCATTATTCTCTCTTATCAGTTAGCTAAGTTGGACTTACCAATGATCCCGAAGGGTCATTCTACTAGAGCTGTGGCTGCTTCTTCCACCTTCGTGTCTGGAGTTCCGATTGACTCTGTTTGCAGAGCTGCTACATGGGCCACCCCATGCACATTCGCAAAGCATTATTGACTGGATGTTTGTGCCAGGCAGGACTGTTCCTTGAGCCGTTCTTTCATCTATTCTTCGTTGATGACACTGCCCTCCTCCATTCAGGGTAAGCTTGTTAATCTACCCACATGTGTGATGCACAGAGGCCACGACGAAGAAAAGCAGGTTGCTTACCTGTAACTGATGTTCTTCGAGTGGCCATCTGTGCAGTCACACAACCCACCCACCAGCCCTGCTCGGTGTCATTGGGTGGTGGTGTTTTTTTGGTACCATGTTATTCTTGTCCTCGGTACCTATACAGCATTTTTCGAACTTGTTGGCGATACCAACATCTTTTTCATTAGTTCCATTTTTTTCTCTAGAGAGCGAACGTCCGGTCTATCAAAGACTGGAAAATGGCGGACACTTCACTCCATATATACTGCTAGGGGGGAGGGGAGCGGAGTTTTTCCCGCCAAAACCATTAGCTATCCATCTTCTGGCCACAGGCACTGTGCAGGCGCAGTACCCACATGTGTGACTGCACAGATGGCCACTCGAAGAACATCAGTTACAGGTAAGCAACCTGCTTTTAGCACCTTAAATTGGGCCTGATTTTAAAAGATAGCCAGTGTGGTACAGGACTGGTGTTATTGTATCTTTCAGTATGGTGACTTTCATGATTAGTATGGATCCCTCTGAAACCAATTAAATAGCAGTTACTATTAAACAAGGGAAATATGTAGTGTTTGCAAAATGAAATAGAATCTTAATTTTTCTGAGATGTGGTTAGTGTTATCAAGAGGATAGTAGGATAATTTTGAGCACTTTGACTTTTCGTGAATAAAAAGGTAAAGGTAAAGGTTTCCCCTTGACGTGAAGTCCAGTCATGCCTGACTCTAGGGGGTGGTGCTCATCTCCGTTTCCTAGCCAAGGGAGCCAGCGTTTGTCCGCAGACAGTCTCTGTGGTCATGTGGCCGGCATGACTAAACACCGAAGTGCACGGAACACTGTTACCTGCCCACTTCGGTGGGCAGGTAACAGTGTTCCGTGCACT
>NW_025336334.1:156366-211160 GCF_004798865.1 Varanus komodoensis | reverse complement strand
ACTACTGTGGGCAAGAATCTCTCAGAAGAAATGGAGTAGCCTTCATACTCAATAAGAGTAGGAAAAGCAGTAAAAAAAAAAAAGGTAACGTTTTCCCCTTGACATTAAAGTCCAGTCTTGCCTGACTCTAGGGGGTGGTGCTCATCTCCGTTTCCTAGCCAAGGGAGCCAGCGTTTGTCCGCAGACAGTCTCTGTGGTCATGTGGCCGGCATGACTAAACACCGAAGTGCACGGAACACTGTTACCTGCCCACCGAAGTGGTATCTTTTTATCTACTTGCATTTGCATGCTTTCGAACTGCAAGGTTGGCAGGAGCTGGGACGGAGCACGGGAGCTCACCCCATGTGCAGATTTGAACCGGCGACCTTTCGATCAACCAGCCCAGCAGCACAGCGGTTTAAACCACTGCAATACACGCTACTTAATCTCAAAACTATCATTAGAATTGTACAAAATGGATGTAGATTTCAGTTCATGATAATGGAACAATAGCATACACTGGTGTGGTTTTGCTAGCTTGTAAGAGATGTAACTTCTTTTCATTCCGATCTTCCCTCCCTACCCAACCCTCCACAGGATCGATATGGTTCTTAACCATTTGTATTGGCTGACTGGAAACACTGAAGAGCTTTAAAACTATGTATGTCTGCCAGTGATCATACCACAAATCTTACAAGAAAGTTGCCTTAATGATGTAGAATATTTTATTCTAATTGATATAGCACCATGTTTCCACCATGTGTTCTTTTCTGGTTCCAAGCAGCTTTCATTTAATGTAGTAACTTAACACTTCTGCTTTTATTCTGTTAGTGTTGCAGCTCCTTCTGTCTGTGTCATTATGTTGTTGCATGCTATTGCTACCACCAGTCTGTATGTTCACCACAGCCCACTGTGGTGGGTTGTGCCGCACTCTGGAATGTACCAGACATTTGAGCTATGACTCTGGTTTGTGTCATTCAAACTTGGCAAGGGTGGGTTGTGGAATGGTTAAAAAAACTCTTGCATAACCCATGGCTTGTTTTACGGTTATACGAGTTTTGTTTAACCCTTGTACAGCCCATCCCCACCAGTCTGATATGACAAGCCATAGTTGTGGCTTGAATAGTAAAAATGGCTGCCTGTATGCATTGAATTTCACCATAAATAAGCCACATTTGATTGTGGAAACCAGCTCACAGAAAAAAGCTGGTGATAACGTTGAATTAGTGTAAGGGCTGCCAGTTTATTATTCATTTATTGCCCTCCTCAACACATGGTGAGACTGGAAGTGGCCATCAGTCTTATGTCATTCCTTTCCACCGTGTTTAAAAAAAGATACCTGGATCAGGTAATCGATGTGCGAGTTTCTCTATCAAGCTATTTAACCCACTATAGAGGTTCCAATATAGGTTTAAGGGAGGCCTCATGAGTAATAAAGTGATCCTCTTGTTTTGTATATTCTAGGGCTGAGGGAATAGTGGAGAAATGACCAAGGAATGCTTCTAATTTTGCTGCACATACATGAGAAAGGGGAGACCTTTACGCAGGTCCACAGAATAATTAAACTGTTACTGATTTTGGTAGACTCAAGTGTGTTTAACTGCATCAAATTCAGGATACGTTGATAGCCTTAAGGAAATATTGATAAATCTTTACATGACAGGAAATGGCAGTTAATCGCTACATAGTTTAGAATGAAAGTAAAATAGTCTTTTAAGCATTGATCTTTCATGTAAACATGTTTTCTTAGAAGAAATAGAAGAAATGTGTGGTATGTTTAAAAGATGTCATCTTGATCAACATTTTATTTATTGAGGAAAAAGGCAGGATATAAATTGAAAAATAAAATAAAAAAAATAAAAAAATAACATTTAAGATCTTTTCCGAATTGTAATCTAAACTCCTTAAATGCTTTTAAGCAATCAATATACTGTATAAAATGAAGAATGAAGTATATATATGGGGTGGGAGCAAAAATATGTATAAAAATTGCTTGGATAGACTAGTCTACTAAGTCATAAGAATTCTAGCATGAACTTGTGGATTTAAGATCAAAATACTGAATATGTGCATAGAAGAATATGGTGTGGCTGTGTTTTAGACAGCCTAGAACTATAACCATTTAAAGCAAATTGAATTGAAAAGAGGCCAGAAAAGTTCTGTAGCTTTTTTTTTTTTGAACAGCTGCCATTTCAACTTAATAAAATTTCAAATAAATTGAGTTATGAAAGTTTCTGCTGCCTGTTTGGATTTTATATTACATTAACTGTCACATCTATTTTGTTCCATGGTAGCCAGAGGTGTGTAAGGGAGTGTGTGTGTGTGGGTGCTGTTCAGTCATGTTAGAGGCTCCTGATCCTAGCTTCTCTGGGCTTCAACCTTCATAGAAACATATAAGTAATTAGTTCCTTAGGATTCTAAGGAAGTGCCCTACTCCATATGGTTTGGAAGGCCCCTTGACCTTCCAGAAAGAGTGCAGGAGTCACAGTACAAGGGACAGAAGGGCACTGGTAATGGTGGGCAGTATCTAATAGCGATCAGTTGCATATTTATTTATTTCATTTTTATATTCCCCAGTAGCTGACACTCTCTGGAATGTTAATAAAAGTTACAATTAAACATTAAAAAGACATACATGTTAATTAAAAAAATTAAAAGCCAAACAGAACCATAACAGCAATTGGAATTGCTATGATACAGAATAGAGGCATGGCAGTGGAACAGAATAAAATGGAATATAGAGAATCAAATTGTATAAAGTTAAACTTTCAGAATACTGGAATAATAAAAAAAGGTCTTTACCTGACACCAAAAAGAATACAAAGAAAGAAGCAGGTGCACCTCTTTGAGGATCTCACTCTACAACCAAGGTGCCACAACTGAAAAGGCCATCCTCCTGCTGGCCACCTGCATCAATTCCTTTGGAAGGGCTCCTAGAGAAGGACCCCTGAAGATGACCTCAGGGTCCAGGTGGGTACGTATGAGAGCAGGTGATCCTTCAGATAACCTGGTCCCAAGCTGTTTGTTGAATGTGAGTACGAGCGTCGGGTTCAGAATTCAACTAGCAGCCAGTGCAGCTGGAAGAGGACTGGCAATATGTTCTCATGAGTCATTCCCCAGTAACAAGTCTTGCTGCCCTGCTTTGAATTAGTTGAAGTTTCTGGACCATTTTCAAAGGTAGTCCCACATACAGTGCATTGCAGTAATCCAAACAAGAGATTACTAAAGCATAGATAACAGTAGCTAGGCCCTCTCTCAAGGTAGTGGCATTGTTAGTATATCAGCTTAAGTTGTTCTGTGCCACCAAGTCCACTTTTGCCTCTATTGACAACTCTTGAGTTCAGGAGCTTGCCCAAACTACAACCTCATCCTTTAAGGGAATGCAACTCCATATAGGACAGGTTGAATAACACCCAGCTGGAGAGATGAACCACCCACTAACATCACCTCCATCTTGTTTGGATTGTGTCCCAGTCCATTACCAAGCCCAAACACTGATTCAGAGAAGCCACTGCCTCACCTGAGTTGATGAAGGGGTAGAACTGAGTGCCCTCTGCATATTGATGACACCTCAGCCTATCCCCCAGATAAGCTCCTCCAGCAGTTTCACATCGATGTTAGACAACATAAGGGATAAAATGGAACCCTGTGGTACCCCAAGGCATAATTGCCATGGTGCAGAACAATAATCCCCCAGCACAACCTTCTGGAATTGGTGAAGTAGCAACAGAACCACTGCAATGCAGTGCCTCCAACCCCTAGCCCAGCCAACCTATCCAGAAGGATACCATGGTTGATGGTACCGGAAGCCTCTGAGAAATCCAGGAGAATCAACAGAGTTGCACCACCTATCTTTCTTCTGGCAAAACTCATCTCAGGTAGTTTCCACTCCAAAACCAACATTGAAGCCTGATTGAAATGGATTTAGATAATTGGTTTCATTAAGAGTGCCTGGAGCTGTTCAGGTGCCATGGACACATTTCCAGTCCTGTCAATTTCCTTGTTGAAGTGGCCTGCACTTCTTGCATAATAACGCTTTAGCACTTCTGAAGGCAAACTGGAAAGATTGGAAACACTTGTTTCTAGAATGGGGCAAGTTAGCAGAGCTCATACAAGAGAGCTGCACTGGCTTGTACCCTTCCAAAAATGAACATTTCCCCTCATTTTGGGGCTTGCCACCAGAAACATTAAACTGCCATTCAGGGCTACAGTGGAATTAGCAAGACTGCTCTCAGTATGTATACTACAAGTTAGGAAAGGTAGCATGAAGTCCAAGAACATAGTTAATGAGCAGTGTCAAAGAAGCTATTAAAGAAAAGGCTTCCTTCAGAAACTAGAAGTCTTGTCTGAATGAGGAAAATAAAAGGGAGCACAAGCTTGCACAAAGGAGATGTAAAGAGACAAATAAGAGATGCAAGAAAGCATCATTTTCTGACAACTCAGTGGCCAAAAATAAAGTTTTATTTAAATATATCAGAAGCAAGAAACCAGCTAGAGATGCAGATAGACCACTGGATGATAATGGAATTAAAGGAGCACTAAAGGAGGAAAGGATATTGCAGAGACACTGAATAAACTTTCCATCTGTCTTTACAGTACAACTGTGATTACCAACCTACAGTATGTGTACATCCAGGGGTATGAACCAGGACATTCAGGGGTACATGAAAAAAATTGAATAATGGCGGGAAACTCTTTTGAGTTTTGAATGTGAATATATATGCACTACCTGCTCACATTATTCCATTGCCTTTTAATCCCATTATTGAGCTATTTATTTACAGTTACAGCATATACATTTGAAATAATAGCAACTATATTAATTAGAAACATTTGCTAATATGAAGAGTATGATTTATGGAAATGAGTTGCCATGGAGTACATAAGAGAAAAAAGGTTGGAAACCATTGCAGTAGAGGATACAAGACAGATATCTGTTCTGAACTTAATTCAGGAAGGGAAATAGAAGAATTAAGGCAGACAGAACTAACAAACTATGAAATTTTCAATCTTACTAACATATGGAAAGTTAATAAATCACTTGACCCAGATGGTATCCACCCCAGATTCTTTAGCACAAGTTCAAATCTAAAATTGAACTTCCTACAAAATAGATACTATGCCCCTAATATCAGCCACTATACCAGACAACTGGAGAATGGCCAATGTTACACCAATTTTTTAAAAGGGAACTGGGGCGAATCAGAAATTACAGGTCAGTTAAGTGTAATGACTTTTTGCGCAAATGGTCTGAAGGCATTATTAAAGCTAGAACTACAACAGAGGGGCAAGAAAAACTATCAGCATGCCTTCTGCAAAGGTAAGTGCTGGCTCACTTAGTAGTTGTGGAGTAAGAGAGAAGATCCTCAGTAACTGGTTAAAGCAGTGTTCTTCAACTGCTGGTCCGCGGACTGGCACCGGTCTGCCGGAATTTCCAGCCGGTCTGTGAAAGAATCTCTGCCATGTGCGCTCATGACAGCGGGATCTCGCTGGCTAGGGACCAGCAGGGGGCTCGCTTTGCAAGTGCTGCAGATTCCTCCCAGGGAGGGGACAGGCAGCTCAAGGGGAGCCAGCCAGAAGCTGGGGCACACTGGTGCCCCTCTGGGCAGGACCGAGACTGGACCTGTTCCTTTCTCTGCTGTATTTTCTGATGAGAAGGGAAACTCTTGAGTTGGGCTTGTGCAAAACGTTTTTCAGCCAGTCTGTGCTGGTGTGCATGGGGGTTGCGGGGGAGGGTTCATTGTATTTCAGTATTTAACATTATGGATATCGTATTATGTAACTTTGTTTGATTTTGTATTGCTCTGCTGTTAATATTGTATTTGAATTTGCTATGAGCATAGTATTACATTCATATTGATTTTTTATTTTGCTACTGTAAAATTTTGATCAAGTATTCTTGAAAAGAAGCAACAGCAGATTTCTCAGTAGCCTTATCTGAATTACATATTGCTCTCTAAACATTTCAGTTGTACTTGTTTACATTCAATTTCAATATTATATTCTTTTATTAGCATTTTTATTGCTCAGTTTCTGGTTATTTTAGAAAATTCTTTATTTTTGGTACTATATTTAAAACCTAATACACAAAATACTATATTATGTCTATAATGCTTTTTATTTCTGCCTCAGTGGTCCCTGAAATAATTTTACTATTTTTGCCAGTTCACAACTGTAAAAAGGTTGAAAACCACTGGATTAAAGTATAGAAAGCAGGGAGTGGGAATAAATGGCCCTCTCTCTCAATGGAGTGATGTAAAATTGGGGTCCCATAGGTTTCTATGTTAGCATCAATACTTTTCAATCTATTCATAACCGATCTGGAAGTAGGAGTGAGCTGAGTTTGCTGATGGCACCAAACTATTTAGTGTGATTAAAGCCAAAAGGGATTGTGAGGTGTTTCAAAAGGATCTCTTTAAGCTGGGAGAATGGGCATCAACATGGCAAATGCAGTTCAGTGCAAGCAAGCATAATGTAGGTTGGGATCAAATAGAAATCCCAATTTCAAGTATAAGCTGGCAGGATTTAAGATATGAGTGACTGATCAAGAAAGGGATCTTGGGATTGTAATGGACAGCTCGATGAAAATGTCAACCCAGTGCACAGATTTTGTGAGAAAGGCAAGCTCCATGTTAAGTATAATTAGGAAAGTAATTGAAAATAAAACTTTCCAAGATCATGCTGTCCCTTATATGGCCTTTATGTCTATGTACACCAGTTGCTGGGGAACTAAGGCAGGAGGGGCTGCTTTACTTATAACCTACTTGAGGAATCCCATGAGAACTGAATTACATTGTCCAGTACAAGATGTGCTTCCCTGGGGAAACTCTGAGTGAAAAGAAGTCAGCTGCAAAGCATTTCCTTAGTCTTATCAGGTCACCATAGAAAACAACAGCATAAGCTACACTTAACTGTACTGTCAAAATGATTTAAAAAACAAGAACCCCGAATGGTTTTCACTGCACAATTTGGATTCAAGAATCCAATTCAAGAATATTTGATTATATCCAGAAGGTTTATTCATAAGCCTTTCTGGGGAGCTAGTGTGGGCTGAAAAGTAAGATGTAAACATAAGGTATGTGTGAGGAAGCAGTATGGGGGAGAATAATCAAATCATGTAGGTGGAAAGGGCCTAGAAGGCTGTTGAGTCCAACCCCTGGTTCAATGCAGACTCAGACCTCCCATCCAGATTCTAACCAGGCCTGATCCTGCTTTGCTTCCAAGATTAGGCAGGATCAAAAGAGCTGCCGGTGAGCTTGACACCGCTTGAAACAAGTAGGTCCAATTTTTTGCTTTAAATCAGAGATAAGGGACTTTATAGTGTATGCATTCACATGACTGGGATCTGTGCATAGAGCTTCATTGTGGAAACATCCAGCTGAGTGGAAGGCACACGCCTTTCCCTTAGTTCCTTTCCATCTGCTTCCACTGAATCGTGGTAGGAATTTCATTCTCGAGCATCTTTAAAAATCTCCCTCATTTCTCAATTTCTTCAGCTGTGCCTTTTCTCCTTAGCTGTTTGCCATTGTTTCTCCTTTACCTAAAAGCATGCCTTGGTTACTGAATCCTGTGTACTCCTTGTTCAACTTATATTCATCTCTGTGCATATGTCTCATTGCTCTTTATTTTTCAAAGTACACAAACTAACACCAAGCAGCCCAGCTTTGGCAAACTGCTCCTTCTGCCTCAGGCACACAGAGTTGATTCCTGAATACTTGGTCAATGTTTCCCACATTTAACAACCGTTAGGAAAGGAAGCCTTGTTTGAACACAATTGAGAACCTGGATGAATCCACTGTCACTTTAGAGAAGCACTGCAGCTCAGTGGTAGAGCTCATGCTTTGGGCCTATGAGATCCCAGCATAAGTCCCTGGCTGTCTTGGTAGGACTGGGAAAGACTCCAGCCCAAAGCCCTGCAGAACTGTGATGCTGAACCTCCTTTAGGAATGAACTCCAGTTCAGAAAAGCACATGAGGACTGCATTGAACTGGCAGGCAGGGCTGAAAGCAAAAGGATGGGGCCAAAAGTATCAGTATATGGTAGCTTAAAGCTCTTTCTGCCGGTACCTAAGGAGAGGCACTTCAACCTTTTATAATGGAGGAAAAGGCACAAAAGACGGGGACACAGCCAAATTTTTGGCAATCAGGAGAAAGGGCTGTGACCTTCTGTGGGGCGCTGGAGGCCAGATTTCTTCAATTGCGCCTGGGCGTTTGATGGGGAAATGATGATGGGCTGCTGCTGCTGCTGATGATGATCATCATCATCATCCTGGGCATCCTTATTATGAGCTTTATCTCACAAAAACAATAAGCAATTTTAGGCTATTCTCTCAAATGCCTCAGCCACAGAGATATATGATCCTGTGGTGATCTCGGCAAACAACATTTTTCAGGCCTTTTCTATGAGGTTGATAAGGTGGATAGAGATCCAATAGTTTTCTCCTCTTCTCTCCCAGAATAGCCTCCCATGGACACAGAGGAAATGAGGGAGTTAATCTTGCAGCTAAAATTGAAGAAAACTGCTGGACCAGATGCTTTTGTTGTTAGTCGAGAAGTCATGTTTGACCCATCATGACCCCAGGGACAACATTCCTCCAGGCCTTCCTGTCCTCCACCATCCCCCGGAGTCCACTTAAGCTCACACCAACTGCTTCAGTGACTCCATCTAGCCACCTCATCCTCTGCCGTCCCCTTCTTCTTTTGCCATCTATTGTTCCCAGCATTAGGCTCTTCTCCAGTGAGTCCTTCCTTCTCATTAGGTGGCCAAAGTATTTGAATTTCGTCTTCAGTATCTGGCCTTCTAAAGAGCAGTCAGGGTTGATCTCTTCTAGGACTGACCAGTGTGATCACCTTGTGGTCCAAGGGACTTGCAGGAGTCTCCTCCAGCACCATAATTCAAAGGCCTCAATCCTTTGGCGCTCAGTATTCCTTATGGTCCAGCTTTCACAGTTATACATTGCAAGGGCCAGATGCTATCTCACCTGATAGGTTAAAATGTGATCTGAATTGGTGGGCCTTGATTCTTGCTCTCCTGTTCATGATGATAGTTGGAACAGGAATGCCTAAATCCTAGAATCATGCTATAGTGGTTCCCATTTATAAAAAAAGGCAATTATAACCAGCCTTCTAACTTCAGGTCAGTAAGTCTGTTATTGGTAGCAGGGAAGTCTATGGGAAATATCTATTAAACTTCACTCATGGATCAGTGAACAAAAAATTCTTGACCCAGAGCAAGCAGGGTTTAGACAAGGCAAATCCACAATAGACAATTGTGTAATATTTTCCCACTTTATACATGAACAGGTGAGAAAAGCAAATTCTAGCAAATTTATGCCATCCTTGATTTAAAGGAAGCTTTTGATTCAGTTAATAGGGATAGCCTTTGTGTTAAGCTGCAAAAGCTAGGAATAGATAAAATACTCCTTCCTCTTATAAGAACATTCACCAGGTCAGATTGTCATGGAAAGGAGAGCTAACCCAACAATTTCCAACTAATAAGGAAGTGAAACAAGGATGTATCCTAGCACTGACTTTGTTTAATCTCTTCATGAACAATCTAGCATCCCATCTGAACAGTGCAGCATAAAGTCATACTATTGCCTTATTCAGGTGAAGCAGTAATTCTCTCTCAAATGTGCCTAGGTATGAATCATTTGATTAGCAGCTGCATAGAAAATTTGGATAAATATGGGCTGCAATTAATGTACAGCAAATCCCAAAGTAATGGTCTTTGCCAAAACATGGAAAAATGTCCTAGAAAAGGTTAAGCAATCCAAATATTTGGGAATCAATTTTCATTATATGAACTGGATCCATCATCAGAAAGCTGTGCTTAATGTAGCCTGTCTTTCAGCTCAGTCCGTTATAAGATTCTATTTCAACAGAAGGAATAGCTGTGCGCCAGCTGCACTTCAAGTTTTCAGGGCCAAAATAATACCCCAAGCATTATATGGTGTCCCTGTTGAATCGTTCAGTTAAACAGATACAATCTTCATTCTTCTGGAAAATCTTGGGTGCGTCCCATATTCAGTACTGTGCTTGGAGACCAGACAATCCCAGCTGGAGACAATGGCCTGGCTGAACTCCATAAGGTTTTGGCTACGTGTGTATTATAAGATGGATTGTGACAGCTTGACGCATTATCTTGTGTCAAATTCCATACTTCCAGTAGGGATCTCTTCACTTTTTAAGAAATTAAAGCTCTGGCATATAGACCCTGATCAATCAGGTTTTCTAAGTCCAAAGTAAGCATTCCAAATGATTAAAAGGAGGATCATGATATAGAATTACAGGAGTTGTTGAGAGCTGCCAATAAAACATGTTCCTCTCTGCACCTTCATATACCATTCAGAATAGGACAAATGGCCATGCTTTTTGCCATTCTTCAAGGGCTTCAAGAGTGCAGTGCGTATTTTTTGGCAAGGTGCAATGCCATGCTGTCCATCCTAATGTCAGGTAGATTTAAGGGGATGCCATATATTGAAATGCACTGCCAGTGTGGACAAGGCATGGAAACAATATCACACATGCTTTTGGACTGCTCGCTTTTTGAGGAGTTGTGCACCAAATTTCTAGGTTCGATTCTGATCAATATGAGAACTTGGTCAGACCAGGAAAAGGTCTGCTTTGTTCTGTCCACAGACAAAGTGGAGAGAACGGCAGCCTTTCTGTGGAGATTGTTAAGAGCTGCTCTAGTGCCCCTTAGCAATGCTGTGTTAGGAGGATCTCTGCGGGATTGTGTGGATTTATGCAGATTTGAATTGCATTGTATTCTTAAACCAATAAACGTTCCTACTACTCATCACCATCCTCATCTCCACCACCATCTTTTTATTTCTGCTATACCCCAATAGCTGGACGGTTCACAAGACTTGCTAGGAGAACTATAGAATACACAAAACATTCTCCAGGTAGCATCCATTTTGGTATAAATTCTAGCCATCTCAAAATGTTGAGATCTGATTCAATACAGCATTAGTCAGATCCATTGATTCCATAGACCTTGGCCAGAACTGATCTCTACCTCTTTTGAGACAGAGCACCCAGTGCTCACATGTCCTTCTTCCAATATATTCAAATACAAAGTTCTGTACACTGCAAAATGGCAGATAATTCATCTAGAGCTCTTACATCTTCTGAAAGTTTGATGAGGTCTAATGTAGTGCACAAAGGCTTATTGCCTAAAGTATATAAATGTCTAATGGAAAATGAAACGAAGGACCCATCTTTTTCAAAGTGAAATGAAATGGAAACTTAAATGACCCAATTACTGAATGAATGTTATGTTCCTAAAAGTGGGGACTCAGTCACTGTGCATATCACTTTAGTTTGTGCTATTTTGCTAAAGAAAAGTCCAAGCATCTATAGTGTGAGTTCAGATTCTAAAACTTTTCTTTCAGATTTTTTTACCTTTGCCAGAGAAATTCTGGTGCAGAAATTCTAGTCCACATGCAGGCATGAGGCATGCATGATGAGATTTAGCATTGCTCAAGTGAAAGCAATTGGTCATATCGCTCAGTTGTTGGAACTTATGTAACTGGGAGGTTAATCCAAGAGCATCCAATACAGATATTGTAACTTTTAACATCAAGTCAGGTCTTTCTGCCACATGTGTGCAGTCTCCAGCTCAGTCAGTTTCTGAAAAAGTCTTCTACACTATTTTGTGGCAAGTGTGGATTTGGGAATTTTTGTTATTGGCCAATATGACTGTCTTTGCTTTTCAGTAGAGAATTTCTTTTAAAGATTCTCTAAGATGAATCTCTGAGCGATGCAAATAACAATGACAAAACCCAATGCTAATATAAAAGAAGAATGTTTGTTGATTATGTTGCAGGTATAAGCAGCAAACCTGAATTTTTGGCATATTTGATGAGCATGTAAGATTGTTAAAATATATTGGATAGATATCTTACCATGTGTCAAGGAAATAATTGGATATGAGACCTCGCCAAACACAAAAGCTTTCTTAAGTGTATATATGGTACTATATGAAAACTGAGCCTAGTCTTATATGCCTCCAGGATTTTACGATAGCCAATCACAGATTGCTCCCAAAAAAAAAAAATAAATAAAAATGGATAGGATACCATGGCTAGAAATTGTGAAGGAGAAGATTGGTCAAGAGTGACAGGAGATTCTGAAAAGTGAAACTTGGAAGACACAATGGCAAAGTAAGATGGAAAAATGGGAGATATCTAAATAAGCCAGTGTGGCTATGCAGGGAACACTGTGATGAAACTGGAAAAGGGCATGTGTAAGAGATGGGACATGCGGAAGATTATATAAGCAAGGATGAGTAATAGGCTGGTGTTAATGAAAGCCCAGAATGCTCAGAGGGTCATGGGGAATGCACAAAATAAGCAGCAAGTTTCTTTGGCTATGTTTGGAGCAAGAATAGCATGAAAAGCTTAGGCTCGCCACTTGGAGAAAATCAAGAAGCTGAAGTCCTTAATTCCAATTTTGTCTCATCAATGTTGTATTCTGCCTGGGAAAATTAGAGCACATCATATAAGGAGGAACATGCAGACCAAGATAGATACAGACCATCAAACTACTTGGAATGGATTTATCTCTATAGCCTTTAGAATGACATCCTTGAAAGCTGAATGAGCTTGGAAGCACTTCAGTTCCATTGGCTGAAATCTGTGAGGCTTCTTGCAGAACAGGTGAGGTGCCAGAAGACTGGAGACTGGCACAAACAGTTGCTGTCTTTCAACAGCGGGGAAAGGTGGAGATAAGCAACTACAGCCCAGTAACCTTGGCATTGATACAGAGCAAAATTCCAAAACATATTACAAAGTGGTTGATCCAGCATGGTGTTTCTGCCATGTTCATGATTTCTGATCTCTGATCAGTACACAGCCATTATTTCTGTTCCTTCCTTTACTTTATTACTTGCCAGAATTAAAAACCAATTAAAGCACAAACTGAAGAGGGAAGCGATATGCAGAAACTGGCAAGATAGTCATTTGGGGCAAAAAAAGAAGAGAAAGAAGAAGAAATACCAAGCTGCACAGCTAAGGTAAACATAAAAAATCACCAGAGCTAATCTGATTAGGAAAGTGACATTGGAGGATGTGGGCATTTCCACTCTTCTCCTTAAACTTTCCCCTTCCATTTAGATCAGGAAATTAGCACAGTAGAAAGACACAATATATGCAAGCCTTTCACCACTTCCTGCAGGAAATGAACATCTTCACATTTCCTTTAAGTAAAATTTCTGAATAAAAATTTTGAAATCAACCACAGATGTCCCAGCAGAGTGTGTATTTTGTCTCTTAGGGAGTCAAAACTAAGCATTCCTTTAGAAACTCAGCACTTTCCCCTGGAAGCCCTTTCATCCTCCAACCAGGATACATATTTTGCTGTGTTGCAGGAAAAACCAATCAGGCAATGGTGAGAGGGGAAGTGGCATGTGGGCAAAAGGTCCCATATCCTTTGTCAGCTGCTACTTTCCTATTAAAAATTGAATACTTCTCCACCACTTTGCCCCTGTTCCATGGATACTCCTTAAATGTAAGCCATTCAGCCCTTATAATTGGTGAGAGGATGTCAGAGGCATCCATGTTCATTGTGTGACATCAAACAGGAGATCCATGTTCCCTGGCCACATAACCTTGGTGGTGTCTGCAGTAAATGTATTGTAGCTGCTTCTTTGTTTATTCATTGGACTACCAAAGTTAGCATTCCATTCCTATCTGGTTATATTAGAATATTTTGCCTGGAGCATGAAACTCTTCTCTTACAAAGCATTACGTGCTCCAAAAGCAGTAGTTCCGCAGATGACCTTTTATGGGATCAGTTGGTTTTCTTGTGAGAAGTTTGTCATGAGAAGTTTTGAAAAGTTTGTGTGTGGCTCTCTTTCTCTCTTTAATAAACTGAGTGTTTGGAAGAAAATGTGGAACAAAATAAAGTGCTCAATAAAAGCTTTTGTTAACATTTAAAGTTGCTTTAGATAGCAATTTCTGCTAGAGCCTTTAAGCAAATGTATGAGCATCCTTTGCATGTCTGCACTAAGTGAAGGATATATCATGCAATTACCATGGAGGGGCCTGAAATAAAATTTCAAAGCTACACATTGCTGGCAAGAAAGAAGCCTCGGAGGCTTGCATGGCTGTGCAAGGGAAGTCAGATGTCCCTGGGTACAAGGCTGGCAGCAGGCTCAATGCAGGGGCTGGGGACCAGGACTGTGGCTTCTCTATACAGTAATCACATGGTGCACCCTTGAAAAAACTGTGCTGGCTGTAAGAAGCAGGCACAGCAGCAGTTGCCCCAAAGCGAGGGATGAGGCAAACCTTAAGCTGGTAAAATTTGATTTTAAAAAACCCAAGCACTCAAATACTGGGTGGTTTCACACATCATAACAACCAACCCTACATAATTAACACAGTTTGAGGATTGTTTTTCCCATGTTATACCCAACAAACAATCAAAGAGTTTCTATGTTATTGTGGTTTCCATCCTTCCCGCACCAGTGTGCATCACTCCGCACCTATATCACCTACCTCTTCTTCATTGGTCCCCTGAGGCATGTCCTTTGCCACCCCTCCCATTTTCTTTTTTTCTCTCATGTTCCTTTGCCCAATCTGTCTTTTAATAAATGATCTGCCCATGGAAAGCACTGTTTCTTGCTGTAATCCTTCCCCACAGCAAAGTGTCTTTCTGTGGTCTACCTTCTAGATGAGGTGCAGATCTCTCTCTCTCTCCTCCCCACCCCACCCCAATCAACCCAGCTAAGATTCCTTTCTCTACACTCTCCTCCAACACCACATGCTCAGCATGGTTCTGGGGCCTCTCCAGAGTGCTGCTTGGATGGCTTCTTGAAAGCATGTAGCTCATCCCAGTGCTGGGCTGGGTATGTGACAAACCTTGCTTGAGCACCAACTTTTGCTGGACTGGACTCGTTGCCATTCTGCAGCTGAAGTGGTATCCTGCAAGAAGGATTGCTGAGAAGGAGCTTGGAATGGGCAAAGTGGCAGGGGGTCTGGCAGTCTGTATCCAGTTCCTCTTTGGTACCCCTTCTGCCTAGGAGAGAAGGCAGCCATGTAAGGGAAGGCTCAGAGTGGATCCTGCCAGGTACAGCTTCCCAGAGGAAGCCCTCTCTGGGAATGGTGATAGCCTGGATTTTAGGGTATGTGTTATGCCACAGATGTGGTGGTGAAGAAGAAATGGCAAGGCTTATCGATAGTCCTGAGGAGTAGTGCAGATGACAAATGAGAGTAAGGAAAGCAGAATCAAGGACAGCTTTTTTTTCAGAGAAAATGCTTCTTTTTTATGCCCATGTACAATACACTTGACAATGTGACTTTGCAGACAGGAAGGAAATGCTTTTGCCTGGAAACAAAGGGCATGGCAACAGAGGCTGGCATCTGTGACAGCTGCATTGTCAGGAAACAGCTGACTCCGAGGTTGCTGTTTTGGGCGGTTGGCACATTCTCTGCTGCTAGAAAGCAGCAACAGGAGGATACCTGGAAAAAACAGAGAAGATGGAGGGGTATTCTTGGCCTAATAAAGATCATTTCTTAAACAGAAATGGTTATGTCTGAACCAATCCTACATGTTAATAAAAGAAAAGTGGGGAGAAGGAGAAAACCTACATTCCAAATAGTAGAAATGTTATAAAAAGACAACATACTCAAAAGATTTATCTCCTAAAAGGAACCATTATATTGCTTAAAATGCTCAAATGCTACCAAAAATGAAAACAAATCCAGTTTAAATGAGATTTTTTTTATTCACTGGTATTTCCCAGGCTTTCACCCTAAAAGATTCCTTCCTTCCTTAGAGTGCCCACTAGTAAGAATGCTGTTAGTGGATACTTTTTTCAGTTTCTTGCTTAAAAGAACACTTGCTTTCAACAGAACGGTCTATTTAGTTTTCTCTACTTCCAAAAAGAAAAAACTCATAATATTTACATGTAGCTTCTTCTCAAGATTAATTGCAGTACAGTATTATAATGAACTCTTTAAAATCTTATGTGGCCCCTTTAAGAGGGGTTTTAATTTAACTCTATACAAGAAAGAATCCTGAGTCTTAGAATCCATACTGTTTCTTTTTTCATCAAGGTCTCTGTTTTCTTTAATGGTCCAGAACCAACAGACCTGTGGCTATATTCAAAGATGCAAGATTCCCAGTAGCATAATCAACAATGGAACTATTTTATATTGTATGTCTGCTAAGAGTAGCACATTTTATCCTCAAAAGCCTTATGCATTTGTTTACAATATACACAATTCCCACAGTGAAAATTTCCCTGTGGAAGAAATGTTCCTGGAAATAATTGAACTCCTTGTGGTTTTCAAAGAGTATTGTTCTACATAAGCCACTCCCTACCATTCATTGTTCTTTTATAAGTGTTTAATGCTGTATCTTTATAGTCTAGCATATGTTCCAGTAAATGCCAGTACTGGCTGGTGTACTTTTTAAAAATTGCAAATAAATTATACATTAGGCTCTTTCTCATTATGTAACATCTACTATGCCACAAACAGGAAAAAGTCAAAAGAGCTTTTTAAAAAGTATTAATATGCCAAATTATTACAGATTTTAAACTTGTTGTACTTTTATATTTAACAGATCATGGTAAATGAGGGGCAATACGTAATGTTGCCCTTCTGCTCATGGGAGTGACTGCTAGTACAACACGAAGGTAGCTTTGACAGCAAAATGAAAACTTAGCTCAAGCAAATGCTTCCAGAATGGGGCAACTCATAACACTAATGGAGGGCCAGGATTCTGTTGCCCTACCTAGAATTATCATTAGTACAATGTGGCTGCAATTAGCAGTCTGCTGACCCTGGTATCTGGGAATTCAAGATGGATTCAAAAATATTTCTTAATCCAAATGAGTATAAACAACTCCCATTATTTACAGACTTGTCTTCATGAATCTGACATTCTCTGACTTGTATATAATAATTAGTCAATCCCATTCTCATTGCTATATCTGAGATACCAAAAAGCAATCTGACAAACAGGAGGAATGAGGTCTCAATAAAATGTAAGAGAGATTTTTGCAGTGGGCAGTAAAGTAACAATCACCAAAACTTCACTGGTATTTACTTAATCTATCAAATAATTTAATGAGACTTTCAGAGGTTCATTTATGTTCTTAATATAAAACTGTATAGGTTGCCAATGCACTTTAACTTTTGGATAGTCCCAAAAGACATGCACAAAGCAATATAGCCAACATTTATCATAAGTGACTTATTTTTCTAAGTCATTACCATCAATAATGGAATGCCTGGCCATTCTATGCTAATAATCAGCTTCATTTGTATAGCACCATTGAACAAAAATATCTTCATAAACCCATATTTTTGCTGCATTTGAATTAGCTCTATGACCAAGTCCATATGCCATGTCAATTCCTGGATTGCAAACTGAAAATAAGAAGAATCTTAGGAAAGAAGGGAAATACCTGGTAAGTTGTTTAACCCATAGAGAACCCAGAATTCTGGGTTTGGCCACACTAATAACAACTTATTCCTTCCACTGTCATTCAACAATCCAGGATCTCCCCATTCTTGGGTTGTTATTGGGACATCTGAACACAGAACTCTGGGTTATTTAAGGGTTAAAGTCAAGGTTGCTGACCTGGAAAATTTCTAAGAGAGTCAGAGAAGCTGGCCATCATATGAATTCAAAACCATGCAACTGGATTTAAAAAACCATTAAATCATTGTAAAAGTGAAACTTTATCAATGAAAGAAAGGGAAGAATTAACTGATATATCTACAGATTCAGCTTTAAAATTTAATTACCAACAGGAAGAACTTTTAGATTTTTGGTTGCAAATTTACAGTGAATGTCTTGAAGTGTCTGATAGTGCAATAAAGATTCTTATGCTTTTTGCCATACCTTATTTATATGAAAAGTCTTTTTCCACATATACAGCAACAAAAATAAAATATAGGAATAAAGTGCATGCAGAACCAGAAATGCACTTGCAGTTGACATTAATAGCACCAAATTTTGATTTTCTTTGTGGCAAAAAATGCATAGCAAGGCATTAAAATGGAAGTATATTTTTGCATATTATTTGTTAGTGATGTTATACTAAAATGAAGTATGTATTCAGTAAACTTAGTATTATCTAGCTATAAGTAACAAATGGTTTCATAAATGTATTTATAAATACATTGTACTTATTTTACATTGTTTACATTGTATGAAATGCACTGGTGTGACATTAATTGTAACATTTTGTTAAAATAAAATACATTAAAACATCTTTATGATTGGGTTCTGCTCTGGTTTTTCACATTGAGAAGGATTTCTGGAGTATCTCAAGCTTGAAGACCTTTGATCTACAGCCAAAGCTGACACTAGGAAGCTTTCTAGATACCAGGCAACCAGGCTGAAATCTTGTGATGATCAGCAGTCCCAATGGGAGGAAATCTCAAGGGTCTCACACACGACTAAAGACGCGCTAACCTTACTCCCCAGGTTACTTTATTCTTTGATAAACAAGCTGTAGGGAGTAGGCTTAGCCCTTGCTCTTTTCAGACAGTTCAACAAGATAAGTCATCAGATTCTGAACTAGAGGAACTTCGGGAGTTCGAAACCTTTGAAGCTCCTTCAGTGTTGTTTCTGGAAGCTTCCCAGGCCACCAGTGAGAGCAGGCCTGTTCTGGAAGATATGGGGGGGGGGAGGGGGTCAGGAGGTGGGGCCAGGAGGGGGGCAGGTGTGGGACCCAATGCTTGACCCAGTCAGGAGGCATCAGGAGAGATGAGCATCCCAGTTGGAATGCTTCTCTCCACCAGTGATAACTACCCTGAAGGTGGCAACTTTACTGAAAGAGAAGGGCTGAGGAGAGTTTTCTAGTTTGGGTTCAGCTCCCTTTCCATGAGCAGAAGCTTATCCTTCCAGCTTGGAAAGAGTTACACTGTCTTGTTAGCTTTGATGTTTTCATAAAGATCTGCAATGAAAAGGATTGTCTTGAACTTTGAAGCATGAAGGAAAGAAGGGGCTAGCTCATTACACAATGCACACATATATATTATGCATGTTGTATCTTTTGTAACTTCATGTGTGGCCTGTGGATGTTATTGTCATGTTGCAATATTGTGGATGTTATTGCAATATCATTGGCACTGTACACTTTTCCACTTCAGTGTTGTACCACACTGTACTAGAGCTGAAAACAGCAACTGCAGCTCATCGGCATTTCCTACATTCTCCTGCGTAAGAATTCCAAACCCAAGCAAAGCTCGTCATGGCCGCCCTCGATAAAGCCAAATAACAACATTCTCTGTACCAAAAATGAATAGTTGTTCTGCCTGAGGAACAGACTAGACATCGCATGCATATGCATGTAATGTGTTCACAAGAACCTTTTTAATACAGGCAAACCTTGCTTTTTATAGGGTGAATAGAAGAACTGATGGAAAGAAGGTGAACTCATGGCTCCCTGCCCCAGCTCATTTCCCTCCTTCCTTAATGGCATACGTATTTGCCCACATTTTGAACTCTGTGGGGAGGAATCACTTGGGTGGGGAAAGAATTTGAAAAACATCATAACGGCAAAGAGGTTAGTATTTGCAACAAACACTCCCATACCAATATTTCTCTGATCCCTCAGGAAGCAGGTTAAAACATCTCATCGTGTGCTATTACAGACACCAGCATTCCACGTCTCATTTGGCCTTTTTTCTCATATGAAAACACTGTCTTAGGGGGATGCGGGGTAGAAGGACCTGAAGCAGGAACCTGGGGCCTGACTGATACCAGCATCAATGGTTGGCATAGTTGTGCAGCTGCCAAGGGTCTGCAGCCTGCAAAGGCTCACTGATGACAGTGGCCTGGAGTTGCTCCTTCTCTTCACCATTGCAGCCTCCTTGTTCTCTTGGGGTGGTGCTGAAAAGAAGGAGCAGCAGAAGCTATGGCCTACTTGAGGGGTCTTCAACCTTTCCAAGTCCTTGGGCCCACTTAGAAATTTGGGCAAGGGCATGAGCTCAAAATGACTGCCATCTAAAAAGCAGGTGACAATGCCCAATAGTCAGGAGAAACTTTGCAGTAGAGAATGTAGTCTTAGCAATCATTTTGTTCAAATATATTAGAGATAAAGAGTCATGCAATCCATGGCATCCTACAGCACACAATTACGTGGCATAATTACATATTCCTTTGGAGAATGAGGAGAAGCACCCTACAGAGGAAGGTGAAATGTCTGGCAAGCTGTTACTCAGTACTTCTGATCTGCTGGTGCAGGCAAGTAAAAGATACAGCCACAATATCTGCTGACACTTCCCATGTGCATGAGTAAACTACCATCCCTGCAGAGAGATCTTTGCCATATGCATAGAAAATGATTCCTGGCTTCAAAAGCTAAGTTATCTGGGCTACAATTAACTAAATGTCTCTTCCTGAAATTCTTGCAAATTTGGAAGGCAGGTGTCCCCCCGTCACTGGGTACAAACACAGCTGCATGTTTGAGAGTTGGTTCTTGGTGTTGGTGCCAATCAGAGAGTTCTTTGTATGTCTGTGTAGCGATACCATCTGTCTTTGAAGGGCATTTCCTTTAAGAAATTGCTCTCCTGCAGCACAGCAAAGTTGCACATGCACTCCGAGTCAGTGCTGAAGGCAGTTCCAGCCACCGTCTTTGGGACCGTGCAATGGCATGATGAACCCTCTGCCGCAAAGACTTCCCTGCTTCATGGCAGCTCATGTGTGGTTCTAGTGCGGGCAGGAGCAAGGATCAGGGAACAAGTGTGGTGACACACCTAGAACAGTCTTCAGAACAACAGTCTTCCAACCCTGCTTGAGTGGGAATGGGAGAACACTGCAGGTGTGTTGAACGGGGCAGATTAATCTTAATTAAAAGGAAAAAATGTCACTGATAGAGTGCATCTAACAGGAATAGAAGGCCAGGCATGCTACAGGCCCATAACATCCTGAAGCAGAAATAAAACTGAACAAACAGCACACATTATAGTTTTTCCATATATCCCTCAAAACTACTGTACACTATCCAGTGTTATGGCTGACATTAACTTTTTTTTGACAATCACAATGGTTAGACAGTCATTTCTGTTACTAACATTTGCAAAAACACTTAACTTGCTAGTTGTGGAAGCTACAGCAGGACACGAGGAAAGACCCTTTCTGCTCTTCTTTGCTGTTCTAACATTGAAGAAGATGCCACATATTGTAGCTGAGTAACAAGATCATGTGGTAAAGCAGGAAGTGGCAGATGGAGGATGTCTGGGCGCCTTGATAGGAACTGCGAGACAGGATAACCAGGTTCAGTCAGGAAGGACCCCTTTTGCCTTGAATCTCAGCAGTTTATCCAAAGATCACTCAGATCCCCTGCAGTTACTTATGACAGCATGCTACCAGGTAGTGGTTCCCACTTGCAACTACAAGCTTTTAGAGCACACACAGAGTTTTTTATAGATTCTGAGTCATATGGGCCCAGCAACTGGGCAGCTGATGACGAGATAAGGGGAACACAGTCAGAAGAAGGTGAGAGGTCTTCAGAGGGGGCTCAATAAAATGGCATTGATTGAAGATTAACATAACGATCACTGAGGCAGAGGGATTATTGTGGGTCTTGGCATGCAAATGAGGATGATTGCAATGCTGTTAACCTGGCAGCCTTATCAGCTCTTTGTTGTTGTTGTTAGTCACAAAGTCGTGTCCGACCCCGTCACAACCCCATGGACAACACTCCTCCAAGCCTTCCTGTCCTCCACCATCCCCCAGAGTCCACTCAAGCTCACACCAACTGCTTCAGTGACTCCATCTAGCCTCCTCATTCTCTGGCATCCCCTTCTTCTTTTGCCATCTATTGTTCCCAGCATTAGGCTCTTCTCCAGGGAGTTCTTCCTTCTCATTAGGTGGCCAAAGTATTTGAGTTTCATCTTCTTTTATTGACTATGAAGGCTACTCCATTTCTTCTGAGGGATTCTTGCCCGCAGTAGTATACCTGATGGTCATCTGAATTAAATTCACCCATTTCTGTCCATTTTAGTTCACTGATTCCTAAGATGTTGATGTTCAGTCTTGTCATCTCTTGTTTGACCACATCCAGCTTGCCTTGATTCATGGATCTTACATTCCAGGTTCCTATGGAGTACAGATCTTTGCAGCATCAGACTCTCCTTTCACCACCAGATACGTCTGCAACTGGGTGTCCTTTTGGCTTTGACCCAGTCGCTTCATTCTGTCTGGCGCTACTAGTACTAGCCCTCTGCTCTTCCCCAGTAGCCTATTGGACACCTTCCAACCTGAGGGGCTCATCTTCCGGCGTCATATCTTTTTGCCTTTTGGTACTGTCCATGGGGTTTTCATGGCAAAGATACTGGAGTAGGTTGCCATTTCCTTCTCCAGTGGATCTTACACGGTATTAGCTATTACAGATCAGCAAAAAGAATAGCCCTGGCAGCTTCTCATAGCAAGCTATGAGTTACAGCAACTGCTAAACCGTAACCGGGCTTGGAATTCTGGTGCTTACTGAAAAAGGGGTTCAGGTATTTTTATAACACAAAGGCCCCTGTAAGCAACCTTTCTCTGCCAGGAGTTATCTGAATTTTCCCAACAAAGACAAACATGTCCTCCAGAAGCGCACCCGCCTTGTGAAGGCGCAGTGTAAAGTGCAAGCATGAACAATCCTTAGCTAGAAATCCTAGAAGTTTGCCCAACCCATTTCTTTGTGCAACAGGTAACATTTCAGGGTGGTTTGATGTCAACAAAAAGGATTTCAGAATACAATACAAAACACCACACACGCAATGCAGAACAAATGCTGATGTGAATGAATGTATTTAGGAAGTATTCCACAGAAAGTTATCCATTTATTTAAGGAACAGTGGCTCAACTATGTCCAAGAACATCATTTTACTACTCATACAGAAAATGTAATTAAAACATCAATACAGAGTGTCAAACATTTGGCCAGATCCTGTGCAGTTTTTGCTGATGAGCTCAATAAATTAGGAGGGTAGGTACTCGGAGGAGGGCTTTCTCTGCGGTGGTGCCCAATCTATGGAATGTGCTCCCCAGAGAGGTCTGCCTGGCGCTGTCGTTATTTGTTTTTCGGCGCCAGGTGAAGACCTTTTTATTTAAACGTCATTTTAATTGTTAACAATATTTACTTATCTGGCCAGGGCGACTTCTCTTCTCTTCTCTTCTCTTCTCTTCTCTTCTCTTCTCTTCTCTTCTCTTCTCTTCGCTTCGCTTCGCTTCGCTTCGCTTCGCTTCGCTTCGCTTTTATAACTTCTTTTATATTGTTTATATTGTTTATTTATTTTATATTATTAATTTTAATTTTATATTGTTATTTTTGTATTGTATTGTATTGTGTTGTAAGCCGCCCTGAGGCTTCGGCAAGGGGCGGCATATAAATGTTCTAATGATGATGATGATGATGATGATGATGATAATAATAATACACCATTTGCCTCCTCAATACAACCCTTGTTAATCAAACACTTGCCTACTCAAGTGCAATAATCCTTGTAGCTCTTCCTCCCATATTTATGGGCATGGGATCAGATGCCTTGTAGGGAACCACAGAATGATACAGTGCTCCTTGCAGTCCCATCCATCTTTTTAGCACCATAACTATTTGGCTTGTCCCATTTCAGTTGCAGAGAAGCCCTTCATGGAAGGAGCAGAGGGAAGTACACAAACAAGCATTGTGCTTGAGTGCATCAGTGCAGAAGGCTGGTCCAAAAGTACTTGGCCAGTGGACGTTGCAAAAAGAAATGAATGAATATGTCTGATGACTTGTGACACGGAGTTCCATCATGGGGGGCATCTGCCTGTAAATCACACATGTCCAAATATATGTCAGCAGTTGTGTTTCCTTCACTTGTGCTCTGTGTAGAGAAAAGAACTACATTAGAGAGTAGAGAAATGATGATGATGATGATGATGATGATGATGAAGAGACCTTTTGTTAGCACTCCATAGTACAGAAACCAACAGAAAGTGTGGTGTACCTGCAGCAGCATCTGTTCTGGAGTAAGAGCAGAAACAAGAAATGAAAGGAACAAACAATTTAGTCCACAAAACATCATTAGAAATAAGTTACACATGCATGGCTTTTGGAAATAAAAGAAACATTAGTGTAAAATATGTGTGCGCTTTTAAAGGTATGGCACCATTGCTGCAGAGGAAAAATACAATCCTAAGACTATAATGAACCCATCCAACAGACTCCCAACAACACCGGGGAGGCCATAAGATTCTTGGGTGTCCCAGGGCTTCTCTGCATGGGACATTTGTTATGCACTGCTGACCCCTGATTCATGGAAGTTTGTGGGCTTCTCCCGGCATTGTCCTCTTGTGTTTTCCAGCCACTTTCACAGTTTTTTTTCTTTCTCTTTCTCCAAGGAGAATAAGCTATTAAATGTCAAACTGGAACAAAAGCCTCTGCTATACTGTAGCTCTACCACAGCTACATTGAACTTGGTTAATAGGAAATACAAAAGGGCCAAGAAGTGCAAAACTGGAGGGGGTGCATATAAAGGATGCTTTTTTTGGTCTTGCAATGGAAATGGAAGAAGCTTCAGTAAAGCAGCAGGCCAAACTCCTCACACAGAGAAGCCCTCATCTCTTAGATCCTGTTAGCAAGGAGCTGAGGCTCTGCAGTCCAAGCACCCACCCTGCCCCTTGCAGCTGTCACGGAAAAAACTGCGCTGACTGCCCCTCCTGAGGTAGCAGCTGGGCCTTGGAGGGAGACAACTGGGTCTTGGATGGGGTGTGACGTGCCAGGGAGGGGAGGGGAGGGGGCTGTGGAGTTACACCAGTTCCACTCATCACCCTGGCCACATTCCCTCTTTCTACCCAGCACTGCGTCTAGATGGCCAAAAAAGGACCATCTAGACAAAAGATGGGGCATGAAGGGGCTGGCAGCAGGGAATGCTGCCATGCCTCACTCCTGACATGGGACGCTTCCATCCTCCAATTTCGGGAGGCTCTGGGCATCAGCCTCTGGGGTGCTAGGACTGCACCCTAAATGATGGGATAATAGAGGAGAATAAGGAAATCTGCATGTGCTGAGCAGCATAGCTGCAGGAAGAACAGTAGTTTTACGGCTTGTAAGTTTTCTTCTCATAAATGCTTCTCTTGCATATGGAAGTGGGGTGTGAGGGAAGCTCCTGCTGAGGACCACTGCTTTCATGAAGGGGCATTCCCATCATTAGGCATCGCTGAAAAGTTGAATCAGCTGCCAAGCTTGGAATGGCAATGGGAAGGGGCTGGAAGAGCACCATCAGCCCTCCAGCACTGCTTTGCGGTCCTTTCACACAAGGTTCCTTAACATGGCGTTGGATCCTGGAAGCCAGGGTGTTTCTGGGTTTTTAACTGTATTTGTATGATATATACTTATTTCTTTCTGTGAGCCATCCCGAGGCTATATAGCCAAAACAGTATAAAAAAACAGTTTTTATATAAAAAGTTATATAAAAACTGTAAATAATAATAAATAGTAATAATAACTGAACATTGCGCCTGTGGAACAATGGAGGCTTAAAAAACATGCAGACAACAGTGGGAGGTGTAGCCCATAGAAGAAAATACTTCTTCAGCCAATGTATAGTTAAACTATCAAATTTTCTGCCATGGGAAGTGGTGATGGCCACTAATCTGGATGGCTTAAAGGGGAATTGGACGGAGTCACAGAGAAGGCAGTTATCAGTGGATGCTAGCTAGGTGCTCCCTCCTTTCCCAGAGCCAGCATGCCTGCGTTCACCAGTTGTGGAGGAGCTTGGGCAGGAGGAGCTCTTGTATCCATCCTGCTTTAGGGATCCTGTGGGCAGCTGCTTTGCCACTGTGTGTACCGAGTGCTGAACTAGATCAGCCTTTAGTCTGATCCAGCACGGCTTTCCTTACGTTCTTATGTTCATGTGCGTGTGTGTGAAACTAGAACAATGCCCTATCTGCAATGGCATCTTGTGCCTCCTTGTAGTCCTCTGAGTTAAGAAGTGTCAGGTGATCCATGAACCTTGGTGCACTATGGCCATGCTTCTGCTAACTCCCTTTGGCTGGATTATGGCATCACCGTTCCAAGTGCTGTGCAGGTCTGTATAACAGGAGCATGTTGCAGCACAATTACCGGACCAGCAATTGTGATTGGCAACTTGACCAACAACATGCACCAGGTTTTTGCACAACACTTGACCACAGTTCTTGTGCGGCTGTCACCACGCAATTAGCTGAAAGAGTCTGCATTCCCATGCCTAGTTCCATGCTTCTGGATCTTGTGCTTCCTCCAAATACCAAGGAGGTCAGGAATCTCTTGGTTCCTTCAAGAATCTCTTGGTTCCTCCAAGAAACATCTGGGGTTTGGTTTGTTGAATCTCTAAGTTCCATTTTGCACAAATGTGGAGGTACCAAGAAGCAGCTCAAAAAGAGAAAAGGGGGAAGGCTCTGATCCTGTGCTATCAGGAAGGAAGATAACGCAATGTGTTGTATCAATGATTTCAGCTTCTGAGCACTGGTGAAGCTGGGAGTAGGTGGGGAAAGGGTTAAGGTAACACAATGCAACTCCACAAAGCTGCCAACCAAAGGGCAATGGGGTCCAAGGAAGGTTGCAGACTGTGGTTGCTCCCATTTGTGATGCAATTTATGCCAACAGTGTTGTCTCAGCTCAAAGACAACTGCAAAAGGCAAATAAAACTATGCCCAAACTACTGCTTTGATTCCTGTAGAATAGGACACACACTGCTCCAGAAAAGAAGGGCTGTCACAATAAACAAACAAGAAAGCTGCCTGAGAAAAAGCAGACTCTTCGGAAGGAAATAGTAGCACATCACAGAATGGACTGTGCTATGTGCTGCAACAATAAGTGAGCCACAGTGGCACTGAAAGAAAAAGGCAGCGCAGTGCGAGTGCCTCCTCTCTTTGCAGTAGCTCTCTAGCCAGAACTAGTTGCTTTAGCTTTGGGCTACCATCTGCTGCAATCTGGGCTCCTGGAGGGGTTTGGGGCCAAGAGTTTGGAGGAAAGAGGCAAAGGGGGCAGATGTCAGCAATGATCTGCGGTACGCAAGAGGAGCTCAAGAAGGAAAGAGGAACATGACTGGCTTGCTGCAGTGGTGCGCTGGACTACTGCAGGGAAATCAAATGTGTGGCTAAAGGAAGAGGAGCACTTGTGCTGGAGGCATTTTGCTGCACCATGAGAACCCGACCCAAATCCATCCTTGTGAACCTGTGGATACTTGCCTTCTTGATGGCTGATGGACCGACCTAGACCTTGCTTGGATGACACTGAGGAGGACCAGGAGGCAGCCCAATCTAATGCACAGAATCACCATTTGTTTGGAGAGGCCCCCACAGCCCAGCAAAAGCCCTCATGCACAAATGCTTGTCTTCTCCTGCCAAGGGCTCTCTGGAACCGACTTAAGTCCTGTACTGGCCAGTGTATATGGTGGGCAGAAACTTCCTGCAGGGTAATTTTTGCCCCGTTTGTTGCCCCGTAAAGCTCAACGACTTGCCCCACAAAGCTCGTAGGGGTACTAGCAGTGTCCTCCCCACAAGGAAACACTGCAGATTTTATAACATTAGAGAATTAATGCATCTTCTCCCCGGTCAAAGTATCTGGCGCCATATAAACACTCTGACATTTCAACTGGTGAATAGACGCCAACAAAGCTATTATGTGGCTTTTCACAGATATCAGGCAAACACATTTTTGGACATCTTTATTTGAATTAAACTTTGGCCCAAAGTCTCAGTTGCATCACCACCATTTTTGTTCCATCTGTGACAATATTCCTCAGATAAACATTTCAGATGTGACAAGAACAGCACTCACTGCAAAACATGCTGTCCGTAAGGATGTCCTTGAAGAGCATCTGAAGTTGGTGTAAAACATAGCAGGGAGATTATGGGGAAAACTGCACAAAATCTGGGAAGCCACCAATCTATGCAGGAAAAGTGGGCAGGGCAAGGGGAAGGCAGTATGGCCAATTGGGAAGCCTAGGAGTACCAGATTTGTCTATCCCCTGGACATTCCTCCCTCCTGCTCCGCATGGTGAAGAAAGGTAGTACTAATTCCAATGACGTTCATTCACGCTGTTGCACAACTGAACATAGGAAGCTTCTGTCACTGAGTCAGGTCATGCTTCCTTCTAGTCCAGTATTGCTGACACTGACTGGAAGCAATTCTCTTTGGTTTCAGGCAGGTTCCTTCCTCACCATGCCTAGGGACGCCACAGGTTGAACCCGGAGCCTTCTGCATGCCAAACAGGTGTCCTGTCACTGAGTCATGGTCCATCCTCCACAGGACCCTCTTCCTTCCACTACTGTGGAAAATGTATACATGCTTTTGTTATTTATGTTATCCATTATGATGATTATTGGGGGAAAACATGCTCACAAAGCAATCCTTAGACTTCTTTTTCTGGCACTCTTCTGTTTTAAAAGATAGAGCATTGATTTGTACCTTCCCTAAATATTTCTATGGTCATTGAGAGTCACAGTATTTCTTTTACTTTTGCATGTGAAGCTTGCACCCAAATGCCTGGTCTGTTTTCAGCATGCTGGAATGAGACCATGTTTCCTGGTTTTTTCATTTGAATTACTTGTAAACATGGTTTTAAAAATCAGATTATCCAAATGTATCCACTGTAGTGATAGCATCTTGGGACAAGCTGAACATCTTTCTTCTGCTGCCCAATAAAAATGAGTATGTATGTATGTATTTCTTTAAAAGCCTCCCATTAGCATCATGGAGTTGGTGATGATCCAGTTACATCTCCTACCCTGACAGTGCTATCAGATATAGAGCTAGAGATATGCATGCATTCACAGAAGGAAGTTTTGTCAAGCTCAGTGAGATTTACTGGCCTGGGCTGAATGTACTGAGCACCAGACAGGCAACAGTGCTATCAGGATGAAAGTGGTTTTGACTGTGTCTTATGTAAACTCTTCTATCCTGTCATAATACAGTGGTACCTCAGCTCACGAACGCCTCAGTTCACAACCAAATCGGGTTGTGAGCAGAAATTTTGGCAAAATGTTGCCTCAGGTTGTGAATTCCGCATTGGGTGACAATTGCGATCTTGCCTGTCTGCCCTGCATGATCATGCTCGGAGGGATGGGGAGATGGCTGCGATTGTGGTCGCGCTTGTGTAGGGAAGACAGTTGCGATCACGGTCATGCTCGGGGAGGTGGGGGGAATGGTCACGATCGTGCTCAGGGGTGGGGGGAGATGGCTGCAATCACACCCATCTTCCCTGCACGAGCATGATCGCAATTGTGGCCACCCCCCGCCCAAGCATGATCGTTATCACACAATTATCATTTGGACTCTCCCTCCAAACAATAACCTCCCCCACACCTAGGTTAGTGTTCTCTACTGTAATGTGATTAAATTTTTATGATTAAAAAATGGTTACAGAATGGATTAACCTTATTTACATTGAACCTGATGGGGAAATTTAACTTTGGTCACAACCAATTTGGGTCACGACCACAGTCCTGGAATGGATTAAGTTCGTGAAAGGTACACTGTATTCTGCTTAAAACAGCTTTGACTGCAATCCTGTGCACACTTAGGAGGACTTACTTCTGAGGGATTATAAGCAGGATTGCCCTGCAAATTTTATTATTATTATTATTATTATTATTATTATTATTATTATTATTATTATTATTATTATTACATTTCTATGCCGCCCCTTGCTGAAGCCTCGGGGCAGCTTACAACACAATAATTTGCTATGATCTCCCTGTGAACTTTGCTTTCTTTCCAGTGCCAAGTTAGACTTCTCTGCTGAGGCATTTACCAACTCCAAATGGCACAAGGCAGTGGGCCTTGGAATTACCAGCTGTCTTTTGTAGCAGGTCCAGCAGCTGGGACTGATTTTAGAGTTAGGGTTTTAGTTGTTTAGTCATTAGAATGAGGTATAACACTTTCACAGTGATTTAGTGATTTTCAATTTTTATATTGTATTCTATTGAGAGTCAGTGTGGTGTAAGAGCATGGGACTGGGACTCAGACGATCTGGGTTCTAGTCCCCGCTCAGCCATGGAGCCAACTGGGTGACTTTGGGCCAGTCACAGACTCTCAGCCCAACCTACCTCACAGGGTTGTTGTTGTGGGGACAAGATGGAGGAGATGTAAGCTGCCTTGAGCCCTTTGTAGGAAAAAAGGCAGGATATAAACCAATAAACAAACAAACATTCTATTTATAAATCATTGTTGACTGCTCACAGAGCTTTGACTATTGGGTGGTACAGACTATTGGGTGGTACAGACTATTGGGTGGTACAAACAAGAAAGCCAGCCAGCCAGCTAGCCAGCAAGCAAGAGTCTGGGGTTAGGCTAAAAGAGTATTAATCAGCCAAAATGACAAATTAATGTTGCTTGATGATCAGTGAACCTTTTTTTTATGGGAACGACATGCTAGATTGCTTCTAAGATAAAGAGTTGGACACTGAAATGTAAGGAGAGGCTATGGAAAGTGACTCATCTCCTTCTCCAGTGAATGGAAGGGAGCACAACCCCTTTTTTGTGTATGTGTGCAAGGGAAAGGATTTCAATGCAGATCAGGGCTGGCCTTCCCAGGAGACAGGGTGAAACCCTGCTCAGGTGGTGGATCAGGAGAGGTGGCTCCTCCTGTGTGACTGGAAGGCCTCTGTGGGTATCGCAGTCGCATTGGCTCTGCTCGCCTGGTGGGGCCAATTTCACAGAGGGAGGCACTCGGTATGGCTCCTTGGGCAGCCCTCCCACAGGTCACACTCGAAACACCTTGCCAGAGCAAGAAATAGTAGCACTGCTCGCTCACTTTGAGGACTCTCCTGCAATGAGAGCCAAGCAGGACGGCCTCTCTGCAGAGCTGCATCAGTTGCACAGAGACCTTTTTTGCTTTTGGTTCTGTCCATCATGTCCCCCACCACCGCATCTCCAAAACTGAGTTTGTCCCTGAGGCTAAAAGGAGTCTCCCATCTTTGATCTAGTGCATATATAATGATCTTTCCACGTGCAAATGTCACTGTCTGAATGCATAAGAACATCCCTGGATTAATCTCAGTGTGACTCAGTACGTAACAGAGATGTGTTCAAGTCCTTTACTCTAAGGTTGGAGCCAAGTCTCAAGTCTTGCCTTTCAAGTCCAAACTGAGTCTCAAGTCACTGCAAGGAATTTTTGAGTCAAGTCTCGTGGAGTCTCAAGTCTCATTGTGTAGTTCCCTAGAGATATTCACAGCTTTTCACTAGAGATTCCATATAGGGTATATAGCAGTCTGTGCATCTGTAAGTACATGACCTGGGGACTACCTGTATTGCTCCCCCTGCCCCCACCCCTTGTACCTCCCTCACACCATCTCCCTCATGCCAAAAAGTGACTTGGTAGTAAAAGTCATTCGTTGCTCCCTAGTCAAGTCACTGATGCAACTTGAGTAGGACATGGGAGTGAGTCAATCAACTTGTGTCCCCAACACTAGCACATAAGTTGATTGGCACATACAGTGTCCCCAACACTGTAAGCCGCCCCGAGGCTTCGGCGAATGGGGCGGCATAAAAATGTTTTAATAAAATAAATAAATAAATAAGGTATGAAGATAGGGTTTCATCTTGAATTAAGGTACTGTCAGACATGCTTGGGGTGACCAGCTAAAGGGCAGGAGAGCTTTTTCTTTGAAACTTTCTGTCACTGAGTTCATTCCCTCCAAGTACTAGGTAACCCTACTCAATTTGGCATCAATTGACTTTTCCTCCTCCTCCCTCATTTAACACAGCTTTTAAAATTTTCTCCATCTTGTTTCATAAAAGCAGCCAGTAGGCTTTGCCACAATGGAAACACAACTGAATTATAGCTGGATTTTATATTTTCAACATAAAATTTCGTTCAGTTACCAAGCAATAGTGGACACAGCTACAGGTCCAGTGACAACATGACCTGCAGGAACCTATATACATGTCTCAAAGCCCTCTTCTCTCTCTTCTTCTTGGGTCTGCATCATCAGATTTGATTTTTTATTTCCCTACCCCTTCAATGCACTCTGCTGTGTGTAACATCTAAACTGAAGAAATGTGAACACTGAACTACAAAGATTTTGCTGCCCAATCAGGCCTGAGTGCAAGGATGCTTTGTGGCTTCTCTGCTCTTCTCTGTAACAACATGAGTTTGACCTAGTTGCCTTTTTGGGGCAGAGCAGCAATTTTGGGAGATGCCTCCAAATTTACCCCAGAGGTCACTTCTTTCTCACCTACTCTATGCAGTTACCAGGCCTCTGCATGTATCTGCAGAATCTCTTTATTTTTGACTATTCAGCTTTTTCATTTCACACCCAGCAAGTCATGCAGGCTGACAACCACCTACCCTGCTGAGCACCTGGAGACAGGTGCTACTCCTTATTGCTAGTCACCTTGAGTGGCCAGGGAAGTGCACCCTTGGGACCCTGGGAACATCATCCTTCCAATGCTGCCTAGCAGGGCAGAGAGGGAGCAAGAAGTAGTCCCCCTCAGCTTGCCATGGTGGGGAGTTGGTGTTGCTGATCAGCTTTGTGGTGGGTCTGATGCTTGGGTCCAGGGTGTAATGGTCCCAACTGCCTTTTGAGTGGTTGTCCACATTTGCTTAGTTTGAGAGAAATAATTTTATTGAAATGTACTGTTACCTTTCCTCAGGTTGTTTAATAAAGATGTGGCCTTCTACTCATATCTGTGTCTCTAGACTTTATTCAGAGGTATGGGAAAAGGCTAGCAAAGGCAGAATTCCCACCTCAGGGGCTGAAAAGGGCATCTGATGTCAGATTGCTTCAGCTGAAGGAGGTTCTCTCTCCCTGCCCTCAGGAAAAGACCCAGTCTCTCCAAGGGCCCTTGAAGAGCCCTCTCAGAGACTGAAGCCTTAGTTGGGCTTTTCTTTTATCCATTCCAACTTCTGTGTCTGATTTTGCTTGCCTTTTTTCTTCAGATACAGCCTATGTCCTCTAGATTCAGTTTCTTCCTATCTTGTTCCATTGCCTTTCCTGTCTCACCCATAACTTCAACCTCTTTTCCCAGTGTTGAGCATCTATTTAAAGCGTTCTTTCCATTCCTTGAAATATCTTGCTAGGATCCCCACCTCCTTTCCAGTCATTCTTTTGCCTTTATCTCAAATTAGTCAAACCATTTCTGCCTCAGTTTTCTTTCTTTAAATGTTCCCTTCAGCTCTTTTCAGTATTCTTACTCTTTAGAGATTTTTGTGTAAATATTGCTAATGTTCTTGCTACAGTCTGCTAAGACTGCACTTCTATTTTTATTCTTCTTGACCTTCTGTTAGCTTTCTCTACCTCTTAATTCTGGTCTTCTTTGGTTTCATTCCTATTTCAAAATTAATATTATGCACTCTTTATCAATGGCTTCTTTTTATGCCATATTTTCCCCTTCACTGACTTTCTATGTTATTTTATACTATGTTGAAATTTAGTAACCGTATCTTTAAATCACTTTTTGGTTTATCCCTTGTCATCTATTTCCCTCAGTGCACCTCTGTTTTCCTTACTCTTTCCTGCTCATTAAGCACTAACCATTTTATCAGACTGCTACCAATGTACAAGAGGAGATTTCAGTAGACTGAGGAACTCCCACAGTGCCAAATTAATGCTATCATTTGGTACTTTGCTGAATTACCAAATAATCAGTACTAAGTATGATGAATTCTAGATTTACAGCCTCATCTCTATTAAATACCACACAGACTAGCACACACAATGGTATAATGGTGTGCTGTGAAGTGCCAGCATTCATTCTGGCGATCCCCAAAACTACCTATGGAGGAATAAATAGATAAATACATCAGGCAGAGGTGCTGATCCAGTTCTAGATTTTCTCATCTCTGTCAGAAACAGGTCTTTTGTAAAGCTAACAAGTCTTTATTTCTCATTCAGGACTAAGTTTCTATAGTTTGTCTTACAACAGGCAACAAAAGCTGGGTTCAGGCAACAGGTTAGCTCTCTCAAAGGCTGATTTGTTGTTGAAATTTGAGTTATCATGTCATCTGAAAAAAGCTGTGCTAACAAGCCATGGCTTGTTAATCATGAACAACCCAAGAAGAGAACTCATGATTTGCTGTTGGCTGCTCAACATGGTTTCTTAGTTTGGTTAGGGTCCCTTAACATGATAATGCATGGTTAAGGAACAACCCATGGTTCAGTGACTACCTACTCCCAGCACATACTCAGCCCCTAAATGCAGGTTAAGTTGTCTGAGCTAGGCAATGTATTATTGTGGGAAAATTCACCCCCTCTCCCCAGATACTGCAATTAATGCAGCTAAGTTTAGAGCTCTGCTTCACATTCTGAATCCTCTGAAGTCCATACAGCAGTCCTTGAGAATGAGTGCCCAAGCAGCTATCTGTCTCACTCCTAACACTAGCTAAATAGCCCCAGTTAACCTATTTATCTGGCAGGGATGCATAGGCTTCATGCCAGTCAAATGACGACTCAACTACTTTTCCTGGTAACATTAGAATTTCCTGCCATCAATAAAGCTGTCATTCCCAGATCAGACTTCAGCTTCAAGTTCATTGATGATCAAGATGCTCAGGGGCTTTTCATTTGTCTGGAACTGTTTAGAGAAGGAAAGAGTGGCAATTCTGTTTGGACGGCTGGCAATTCAGTGTCATATTACATTTTCCTAGAAAATATCAGTAAGCATAGGGGATGGGAGGAGATTAAAGCATTTAATTGCAGGGATGTGCTCCCAACAAAATCCATTAATTGTGTTCAGGGGTGAGTTCGATGTTGAGAATATGAATGCTGATGCTACAATGAATTTCCTAAGTCTGTAAAGTGCCTCAGGACATTGCTTTTGCTGCAAGCTCTCTCTCTGGAACGTGTTGCTTTGGTACGCATAAGGGATGCTGGTGACGTACCTGCACTACAGGGTTAAAAAGAAAACAAAAAATGGTGCTCGTAGCTGCCAGCTTGTATTACTTATTCTTCTTGGCATTCAGGACTTGAGCTGGAAAGATAAATGGGAAAGGTGGAGCTAATCATACGTCAGGGTTGGAGAGGAAAAGCAGCAGAAGCACCACCTGGGAGTGGACCTTATTTGGAGAAAGGGCTCTAATGACCCACATGCAACTGAGGCAGCTGAAAGAAACACATTCTCTTTGCTCCCAGAACATCCGTCAGAGGTGCCACCTTCTCTTTGGAAGGTAAGTGTGCTCCCCACAGTTCAGAAGAGACTTGGCAAATGGGACACTGTGGTGAGAATTTACAGGAAGAGGCAAATGATACTGACACAAATGGGCAAAAGGGAAAAAAGAGACGTATCAATTGCTTTTTAGTTTTGAGGTGTCATTCCTTTGATGATGGGGAATGTTGCCTCTATTGCTTTTTCTTGTTGCTTGTTTGGAAAATGGGCAGATCTGTTGGAGGAAGATCTGCTGGTGTGTGCTATTTGTACATTGAGATGTATTCATGGAGAAGACCTAAAGCAAACCTCCTTGTGCAGAGGCAGTATACCTGTGCATGACAAATGGATGAGATCAAGCTACAGGGAGAGACCATTGTCATATGTCCTACCAGTGAGTGAAAAGTCAGTGTCGGACAGAGCACAGTTTGATCTAGCAGGGCTAAGCTTATGTTCTTATCAGGACAGCCACATTTTATTGGTCATGGATTTGTCATCCAGGGTTATTGCTATGACTCCATTTACTCGACAAGGAAATTTGGGGTCCGGAACTGTCCGTTTTTTGTCCACTGTAATGTTTAACTGTAGACTTTGGCTACAAGCCAGGCAGCCAATGCTTCTCTGTTCATCATCAAAAACTCTCTCTCTCTCTTTTCTTTTTTTGGGTGGGGGAAGGAAGAAGGCTGTTTTGAAGGCAAGGTTCAGAAATAAACAGTGGAAGGAGGTACAGCTGGAAATCTTCAAGCAAGTGATACATGCTCTGGGCTGCTCCAAGCCCAGCAGTGCACAAAGGGTGAGATGGGGTCAGATGCTAGTTTGCCAAGCTAACCTTTTCACCTTTGACTTTGCCAGTGGAAGTCCCAGAATTGTTCCATGTAAAAATAAAGGAACGGGCATGTTTATCTATGCTGGTCTGTGACCGTAATAAAGAATTTGGAAATTCAAATGTTTATGTGCATAAAGTAAGATTATGTGCTGGATGAAAATGGCTCCAGACTGCAACACATCTATGCCAACCAGCAATGTATAATTCTGTTAAGGTGCTACAGGAGTCCCTAGTTTGCTTTACTATAAGATACTAATGCTTTTCCTGTTTGAATATTTGAAAATAGACTATTTGCCTATTTTCTTTTATCATTCTGCACCTATGAAAACTCACGAATGCTTTCCAAAAACCACAATAGCACAAAAATGGATGAGGAAATGGGAATGAAAACATTTACTTTTCAGGAATCAGTTTAGATCTTCAAGTACTACACCAAAATGCTGATTTTCATGAGGAACAGAACATATGGGTTTTATAATGCCTGCTTCACTGACTGTTTGTCTGAAGCTGGCAATAGTTTGCTGCAAAATTCTCCATGATGATAACTTACTACAGGTTCTCTAGGATTCTTGAATGAAAAAAACAAACAAAGACAAATACAAAAACAGACAGTTCTGATATATAGTTCAGCTACACCCTGGCCTATTATTATTATTATTAAAGTTATTATATGCCGTCCCCATTGCTACATAGCCTCGGGACGGCTCACATCAACAATGCACTCCAGCATTCTGGACCTATGCACTCCAGCCTTCTTCAACCTAATGTGTGTCCCAAAACTTAAGCTATTTCCTATAATGGGCTTACTGGCTTGAAACAGCTGAGCCATTAGAGATGTAAGTTTAGAGTTATTAAACAGGTGAGTTAGTAAGCAAGCGGGTCCAGTGATTTTCTGATTTTCTGGATGGGCCACTGACATTAGAAAGGAAGGGTTAGGGTTGTCCACATTATTGGACAACACAACCATTGGTTGTGAAGGGGCTGGCTTTTACTGTACTGAGATTCTCATAAAAGCAAGAATTTTCCAACTCCTGAAGAACCATCCACTTACCGTCTAGCTGATACAAGGAGTGTTCTCTCAGACCATCCAAACAGCATCTTCTCTTGAACCCAAGAATCTACTCAAGGAGGTAATGTATAACTAGCTAAGTTAATGTCATCTGGAACTGGCTCTGTGTCTTGCTTCCAGTTGCTTTTTCCCTTCCCCCACCCAAATAAACTTTTATATTCAGACAGTTGATCATGTTCTATCAAAATGGAATTCTCACTAAACTTTCCCACGTGAAAGACTGCATGGTTATATACTCGTAGTGTCCAGTGTTCTTAAGAGCTTACAAGTTCTCTGGAAACTTTTGGTAAGAAAATCTAACATGCTTTGAAAATTTATTTTTCACTCAGGACTTTGGCTGAAGGGAGGGGTCCTTCACAACAAGGCCCAGAAACTTCTCAAGTAGCTGGACAGACTATAGCAGCCTTCCTCAACTTGAGGCCTTCCAAGTAGTTTGGGCTACAGGTCCCAACATTCCTGTCCATTGGCCACCTGGGTTGGGGTTGAAGCCCAACACATCTGGAGAACACCAGGCTGGAACAGGCTGGACTTTGGTATGTCAGGAGATTCATCTTGTGGGAACTTATTAGCCATTCTGTTGTTGAGGAGAATCCTTGTAAAGAGAAGGCTGACCAATAAGAAAAGTTGTTACTGCTCCTCATACTGTATAACACAATCTGTACAAAGAAAACCATCATATAATACTCATCCCTCTGCTTAGGAGTCTGTGGAACAAGGGATTCTTACTGCTAGATGGTACAACTTTATTATGTTGCTTGATTGTTTGTGTAGCAAAATATTCCATACAACTGGAAGCTGAGTGATCCTATTTTAGGATACATTGACTGTTATTTCCCCATTGTGTGGTTTGGCAGAATCTGAGGTACACATTAACTTATTTAAAATATTAATGTACCACATGCCCACCTGATTTTTCACATCTAAGTCAGCTAACATTAACACATAACATTGCAGTATATCATCATTTAAAACACTGGAGAATTATAATGAAAGAAAACTAATTACTACCTACTTGAAAATAACACAGCATACTGTTAATCTATGTTAATCTATCAGTGACTAATGGACAGTACAGCACAAGTGATTCTGTCTCAAGAGGACAGAGAAATTTCTCTTACTCTTAGAAGAAAAATGAATACCATAGCTGTGGTACAAACACCTTGGCTGGGGCATGGTGGGAATTGTAGGACTTTTTGTGTTTGAACACATCCTGGATTTTGCCTAAGCCAAATGAGTCAGGCTGCCAAGCTAGGGTGGCAGAGGGCCAGGTTCAAATCCCCACTCAGCCATCCAGTTCGCACTGAGCGGCCATGGACAAGTGATTGTGTTTCAGCCTAACCTACCTTAGGGGGTTGTCATGCAGATAAAATAGGTGGTGAAAAGAATGATGCCCATCATTGTGCCTAGCTTGGATCAGTGTGCGTGCGTGCAATAAATCAGTAGCTAGTTAGAGCAGACGGTAACGAAGGACTCGCATCCAGAATGGCACAGAAAGGGAAGCAATGTTAACAATGGCTGATTCTGACATGTTACTCATCTTGAGTTTGAGCTGTCTACAAAAGTCATAATGTGTGGGCATAATTGGGCTCTGGAGTGGGGACCAGAGGAGGACTCTGCTGGGGAAGGGGAGAAGCTAAGGTTGTGTAGTCATGTCAATCTAGCACTGCAGTCGCCTTCTCTTCCCATCACTGGCCCTGAAATACAGCTGGCTGAAATGGCTGTTTAGACAAGGTGCAGAGTATGAGATGCAACCACATGGACTGCAGCTGCTACACCTGAAGCCTTGCACTGGGTTCCCATCAGCTTCTGAGTTTGGAGGCTTAGGAGCATCTGCCATGAAGGTAACAGAACTGTGCCCTTAATTTGGTTAGACTGTAGCAAAGGGTTTCATGATGACGCATGGCCTGGACAAGGAAGCAATTGTTCTCACCCTTTGAAAATATAAAAGCAAGCAATTACTTGAATCTGCCCCAAGCACTAATTGAATTTCATGGGTTAGAATACAAATTCATGGATTATGAAGTAGGAACTATGCAAAAATTTAAAATAGGAAGTGCTTAGGGTTAGGACACTGATATAATAAAAGTTCAATTGTGTAATATTGGACAGGATATTTCCCCTGGCAGACAAGACCAGCATTGCAGTAGATTGTATTTGCATGTTACAGTTCTTTATTGGGCAGATTTGGTGAGCAATTTGAGTTTCAATGCTGCTTTTCCTCTCCTCAAAGGGTTAATATATTGGTCTATGTTGGTTGATGTCAGCCAGGCTTAGTGTATTAAGCAAATATTTCTCCCCAGGAAGAATTCTACTATTAGCTCCACAAAGAATGTAATATTTTCCTATGCTCATATTTAAACCCTAGCAGTGCTTTCCCAGTAAACTTTTTTCCCCAGGAAACTTTTTAATTTTCCCAAGAAAGCAAACATTCTTCTTGGGCTTCAAAAGAAAGCAGTGGTGGCATCTGGTGGCTCAGCTGTTCTGTGATCAAAGAATGGGATTTAAATTAATAGATCTGTCTCTTTACCATGGCTGGGCTGCAAACACTGGCAATACTGAGCCTGGAAAAGCCAGCCCAACCGGGCAATTGACCTAAGCAGTATTTTTACAGGTGTCAGGGAATGGTTTGCAAACATGAAGGCAGGCCTCAGGTTGGTTGTTGGTCCACAGCTCAACTTTGGGTGAACAGAAATGAGCTGAGAATGGACAGGAAGATGGGTTGTCCCCCAAGATGGCTTGGTGTTTGGGTGTAGAAAGGTATGCTCTGAGATGGGGATATAAGGGAATGGGGATTAAACAATGATTGGCCATTATCTCTTCTGGAGCTTCCTCCATCAGAAGAAACTAAAGACACAGCTTCAATTGCCCATTCGCCTTTGATTTGAGGGGTGGGGAACTGCTTCAGTCTGAGGGAGAATTTCAAATTTAGCCAAGCTTTCAAGGGGGATGCATTTCAGAGTTGGATGGATCCCAAGACAAAGAGATGGGGTAACATGATAAATGTAGCAGTATATTTTAGCTGAAAGCTCTTTCTGTTTGTAACTAAGCCTTAGCAGAGGCATTTCAACTTTCAGAACAGGGTAACAAACTGAGCTGTGTATTTTCCAATCCTATCTGGAATATTGAATTCTTTTTTTTTTGGTGAAAGTACAGTGACGTTATTTTATGGAGGGTTGTTATCTGTATGCTGAAGTTATTTTTGCACTTGAAAGTAAGAGTGGAAATAATGAGCTCAGTCTGGGTTATTTTACTTAATATTGGTGTGTGTGTGTGTGTGTGTGTGTTGGCAAGGCAAGGATCTTTGCCTTGACTTGCTTGTCAAGGTTTACCTGAGCAAGCTTTTGAGTAATGCTGAAGTTTTTGCAATTACACGGGCCAGAATCCAAATAACAGCACAACTCTAATGTTTATGGGTCCATTAGGACAATATTTTGAGCATCACCTCTCACAATGCCATATAGCAAGCTGCTTTCAAACCTGGGAGGACCACTTGATTCTATAGCACTGATGTGTGCACATTTCCTTTGTTCAAACAGAGCAGCCCTAAAAAAAAACAACAAAAACTCAAGTCATCCCACAGTTCATGACCAAACTCTTGGGTGTGTCTAGAGGGGCTGTCTGAATCCTGACCAAGTATTTCCTTTTTATTATTATTTTTAAGGCCTTGCACAGAATGGGGAAAAGCCTAGCACAGCTGGCACAATTTCTGATAGCAGGAGGTATTTCATATTATGCTTTCTTATCTAAGGCCTTCTCCAGAACAAGAATTTGGTACAGTGGTATTCAGTCTTTGTATTTCAGTGCAGCAATGGCTGGGGGAAAGATTGACCAGTAGTGTAGACAGAAAATTTTAGGCTCTAGCCTTAATGGTCATGCCCCTCTACCCTTCTAGATAAAACATTTCTTGTAAGAGACTTCCATAGGAATGTCATTACTACTGGCAATTTTTACTTGGACTAGATGGAGATGAGGCTCCGAATGAAACAAATACTAGGTAGGTATCATGAGTTGGCTGGAACTTCTCTGTGGAAGCCACTTCCTCACATGGCTGCTGATCATGCTTCTTACAGCATGAACCTCATGAACCATGCCACCTACATCCATAAAGAATGTTTCTAACTACAGGCTTACAGTGTAATAAAGTTAACTGGAACATCTCTTGAAACTGTGTCAGTGAACCTTTGAGGCAATGCAGCAAGTTATCAAAGGTCAATCTCTAAAATCTTCACAAATGGTTATTAGCGCATTGTATGAAGTGACTTCCTCCTAAAACTATCAGATATGTCTTGTGTGAGAGATCTTGACTTTTACCTTCCAATATGTCACCATCTAGTCATAGAAGTCACAACAGAGCTTGTTTATTTTCTGCTTTGCAGAACATTGTTGCGATATTGGCACCTGTCTTGTCTTTATTGGAGTGCCTCCTTGGTTTTAGTACCATCTGGATGTATCAGTCTAATCATACACCACTGTTCAAAGCTGGACACATAAGTTGGTATCAGGAGCACCATGCTAAATGTTCAGCCCATTTGCCATGGCCTCCACACATGACAACTTTCCATCAGAGTTCATGGCAGAGGATTACATGCTTTGCCTCATCAAACATACAATAAAGGTATGGAATCTGACAAAAGTTGTCTTGAGTCTAATGCAGGGAGGAAAATGCCATGTTCATACTCTTATGGACTGAAGGTTCACAAATCAATATGCCAGTGATGCATGTACAATGCCTATCATATATTCCTCACCTGGTCACACAGCATTACTTCCCCAGTATTTTGTCACAGCTCAGACAATCTGTATTTCTCTTGTTTTGGGATGAGGATTTCCTTGCAACATTGTGGTTATGGTTTTCAAGCATAAATGAATGTGATGGCCTGATTCCCATGACAGAGTTTTGTTACAAACTGGTGGAGAATCTGCTGCCTCTTACAAGCTCATCAGCTCTTTTCGCATTCCAGTAAGTTCAGTATGGTTTACCAACAGCCATTCACATTCCTCAGGAGGGGGCAATTACCTTGTTTTTATTTTACAAACAAATGACCTTAAGTACCATCCCTGTGCATTGTATAAAGCCCGTAACATCTCTTGAGGAATAAATATTTAGGCTAGCATCTGAAATGAGACCCAAAGACTTGGCATGCCTGGAGAAATGTTAAACTCTTTCCTTTGATCTCCTACCCATCCTTCCTTTCAAAAGCACTTGCTGCTTCACAAGTGCGGTTAAGTATGGCACAGAGGGGCTGCTGCTGTTCAAGAAATCTTGATCCAAGCTGTACACAGAGCACGTTGCATGACTCTTCGCGCCCCGCTTTGCATCCGAAGCAAATGGCACCGCTTCCTTCTGTACTGCTTGAGAAGGGCGGTGGGCGGAGCTGGCGCCGGAACCGCGCCCGTCGCGCTGCCCTCCGCGCTCTGTGCCTCCTCCAGTCGCGGCGTGGGCCCTACCTTCGTCACCGTCGGGCGGGAAAGGGCGCTTCCTGCGGAGTCGCAGAATGAAGTACTGCTGCCGCCGCCGCCGTGGAGCGGAGCTCTCTGCCAACATGACCGTGCCCTTTGTAGAGGAATGGGACCTCGTCCAGGCCCTTGGAGAAGGTACTTATGGAGAAGTTCAGTTGGCGGTGAACAGGCGCACTGAAGCGGCCGTCGCAGTAAAAATTCTGGACAAGAAGCTTGCGATAGAGTGTCCGGAGCGGATTAAGAAGGAGATTTGCATTAACCAAATGTTAAAGCACGAGAACATTGTGAAGTTCTATGGCTATCGGCAGGAAGGCACCGTCCACTATCTCTTCCTGGAGTACTGCCGTGGGGGAGAGCTCTTTGACCGAATAGAACCCGATATGGGGATGCCTGAATCTGAAGCACAGATATTCTTCCACCAGCTTATAGATGGTGTCAGCTACTTGCACAGTGTAGGAGTAACACACAGGGACATTAAGCCAGAGAATCTTCTGCTAGATGAGAAAGGTAATCTCAAAATCTCCGATTTTGGGCTAGCAACTGTGTTTAAATACAATGGCCGGGAACGATTGCTGAGCAAAATATGTGGCTCGCTCCCCTATATTGCCCCCGAAGTCCTGAAAGGAAAAGAATTCCATGCTGAGCCTGCTGATGTTTGGTCATGTGGAATAGTACTCACTGCAATGTTGGCAGGAGAATTGCCATGGGACCAGCCTAGCGATTTTTGTAAAGAATATCGTGATTGGAAAGAAAAGAAAACATATCTTTCGCCATGGAAGAAAATAGCGTTATTGCCACTGGCTTTACTTCTCAAAATATTAACCGAGAACCCTGCATCAAGGCCTACTACTGTAGAAATAAAAAAGGACAGGTGGTACAACAAACCTTTAAAGAAAGGCATAAAGCGTCCTTGGGTCTCCTCAAAGGGGGACTCGGATTTTCCTAGAGATTCTAAGCACATTCGATTAGATATGGGCTTCTCTCCCGTGAAAAGTACACCAGGTGAGGATAAAAAGACATGTTCCTATTCCCAGCCCGACCCAAGCACTAGCCTTACCTTGTGGGACAGCAGCCAAGCCAGTACTGATAACCTAGTGCAGAGAATCATCTTCTCCCAGCAAGCCTGTCCTGAGCACATGCTGCTGAACTGCCAGTTACTAGCCAGACCAAGTTTTTCACAGGACTTAGTGAAGGGAATGACCTGTTTCTGTTTGAAGTTGGATGGTAATCAGCCCTACAACATCTTGAAGGATGTTTGTGAAAATATAGGTTACATCTGGAAGCAAAGCTGCATAAATCAGATCACCATAACAACCACAGATAGGAGAAACAACAAACTGATTTTCAGCGCAAACCTGGTGAAAAGACCTAAGTTCCTGTTTTCTTTGGCTTTGTTTGAACACGGAGACAATGAGGAATATGACACTTGTCTCTCAATAAGCTCAGAAATAGTGAGCACGCTTGCTGAGGGAGTCATGATGTGGTGGCAAGCCCTGCCTCTGCCCCAGTCGCCAGCCCCTCTGCACCAGCTGCTAAATGTGCATGCATCTGGGTCTGTTACCTCATTCACAGCACATCCCACACTGGAACCATTCAGGCAGTCTAGTCGTCACACCCAGATCAGAGCATGGCTTGCCATCTCAAGCCTGTTTTCTCCCTGTAGGCATCAACCACACATACACAACCATGTGAATGGCCCTTACTCATCCACTCATCCAAGCAATTAGCTCTTCTAGGGTTAGGGTTCCAGGGCTAATTAAGCTCTTCTCATTTCTGTCATTAAACTAAGCAGGTTCTTAATTTACCCAGTGAAAGAGATGGAATGTGGAGAAACTACAGGTTACACAGCAGATGCTATTGCTACATATACAGCAGTTTCCCCACAACAGGCACACATACTGTCAATGGGGCAGTCAGGATGGAACTTTAGGGCACAAATCCAGAGCCCACCTAAACAGAATAACAAGGAAATCCAGCATATATAGCAGCACTGACTTACCCCCTTTTACAGTGAGTATGTACACTAGTATACACATTACTATTGTAGACCTATCCCTGTAATACATTTTGTAGGAAAAGACATCATGAACAGGTTGGCATAAGTCTGTAGAAGCCATTTTCCAGCATGATTGCTTTCATCATCTTGCTGTAATGTCCTTGCACATTGTTAATGCACAAAAAATCATTGTTGTGTGTCTGCTTTTATGCACCAAAAAATTGAAGTTCATTAAAAGTCTTGTGTATGTGATTGCAGCATTTATATTCCTTCAGCCCTAGTGTAAAGGCCCATCTGTTTACATATGACAGTGGCAAATCATGGATTAATGAATCCATGTATTGCCCAGACACATGCCTAATCCATGTCACCGCCATTTTGAATATGCAGCTTCTAATTGGCCTGAACAGAAGTTTCTTCCTAATGCCTAAAACTGGACACTATGGAACATTTGTGGATTAGGCAAGCCAAATGTAGTCTGTTAACTTATATGTTAACAGCTGCACATGGGGGCATGTCGTGAGTGGAGCCAGCTGGAGCCGGGGGTCAGAATAGATGGCCTGGGAGACCCCTTCTGACTCGGTCTGTTTCTGTGTTCTATGTTTTTATGTTAATTTTGGGTTATTTAACCCATGATTAGACATCTTAAAACAGCCTCAGATCAGAGGTTGCATATTCAAAGGGACAGTGGCACATGCACTAATTAACCCAAGATTTGCAACTGTTAAATGTAAATCAGGTCTAAATCTGAAGTACTGGTTCTTTCTTCAAAATGCTGAAAAAATATTTCTGGGTTAATTTTCACAGCAAGGAAAGGAAAGAAAGAAATTAAGAAATAAAACCTAAATACCTTAGCTAAATCCTTTAACTCCCTTAAGAATATTAAATCCATATTCTTTTGGCTGCTTTCTATGCCATCCTAAATATATGTACTTAGAAGTAAGTACATATATTGACCTGATGGAGTTCGATCAGGCATTCTCCAAAGTGAATATGGATTGCAACCTTAAGGGTAGAGAATATTGGACAATCTTCCAACCTTGCCAAAACTGAGATTCCCTTTCAAAGTAAAATTTCTTTACAAAATATCTGAAGCTGAGTAGGAATGTTATGTTCCATAAATGAACACTAATTCTAGGAGATAAGATGGAGACCTGCTCCAGCTTTCACATTCCTTCCCATTCTCTGATGAAATTTTCAACAATTGAGACATGGCCAGTCCTTCATGATATACTTTGCTGACAGTATGACAACAGGTCTGTCCCACATTCTGGAATGTACTTGCCTCAGGTTTAGCATGACAAGGTTAGAACTGATGAGGGAGAATTATCATAGGATGCTGTTGCCAATTTGGAATGGAGGGTTTTTTACCATGAAAACGAAAGCCGTGGTAGATAGAATCCCACTATGTACCATAACATTAAACATGCAAATCCTTTCCAAATAAAACTAGAGATGAGATCAGTTTGCTGCAGACCATGTTGTGAGTCCAATCTTGCCACATACTTTGATGAGGTCTTCAGACTTGATTTGTCTCCCAGTTCTTCAGATGTGTCTCCCTGTCAGCAGCCTAAATTGTAGACAAACAGTAGTGTGTGTTAGAAGAAGAGGGGTGCTGGATCAAGTAATCCAGTATTGGTAATCCTGAATAGTTTCTCTAGGTCAGCAGAATATGTGTATCTGATTTTGTAGTGAAGCCATCACAGTTAACTAAAAGGATGGTAGGAAACAGATCAAATCTTACGATGTCTGCAAATGATTCTCCTCTTGCTGTTGTACTGCCAATGGTTCTCTGCACAGTTGAGATGTTCTTCATCTATTTTGCTTGAAGATTTTTTAGCAGGCTCATTGAATGATAGAATATATGAACTGAACCCAAGGGACTTCATGTTCACGATTACATGATTGAGGCGTTGTTGTTTGCTTTGCTGACCAGCTTGTCATTTCAGAATTCAGAGCAGCCTACAGTGTCATTTTCCATGGATGGCAGGAATATCAAAACTCCATCTGAATGGACTTGTTACTTAGTGACCAAATTGTGCAGTTTGACTACAATGAGTGCAATGTAAAGGTTCCTTATTTGTATGCACTGATGGATCTAGGCTGCAATTGATTGCAATACTTGACTTGTATTCCTAACCATCTCATTGTCTACTGCTGCTTCCTACTAGCTTTTTTTCAGCATTTGTGACTTTTCAAAAGATGTTTCAAAATCTAATGATAGACCACTTCCCATGGAGAGGCATACTAAACCTGTATTGTTTTTCCAATTATTCTTTATTTCAGGTTTTTTGCAGGGTTTCCTCTAATTTCAGGCCAGAACAGCTGCTCTGAAAAGTCTTTGGTTCTGCATCACATATAAATAGCCTACTTGAATCATTTCATGAATATCAGGATGCCACATTTTTTCAAAGAAACAGAGAAACATAGAAAAGCCATCAAGTCTGACCCCTGGCTCCAGCCGGCTCTGCTCACGACATGCCCACCATGTGCATGTCCAGCCTATCTTTGAACACCTTCACCAATGGGGCCTCAACCATCTCCTGTGGAAGCCCATTCCACACCCTCGGGGTCCTGACTGTCAGGAAGTGCTTCCTGGCATCCAAATGGAACCTTGGCTCCCTGAGCTTTGCTCCGTTGGAGCGCATTCTGCCTTCCTCTGCAGGGGAGAACAGGTCTCTACCCATCTCCATGTGACATCCCCTCACATACCTGTATGTCGCCAACATATCTCCTCTGAGTCTCCTCCAGGCTGAAGAGACCCACTTCCCTCAGTCTCACCTCATACTCCATCCCTGCAAACTGACCACCAACCTTGTGGCCCTGCGCTGCACTGACTCTAACCTGGCTATATCCTTTCTGTAATGAGGGGCCCAAAACTGAGCACAATACTCCAGTTGTGGGCGCACCAGAGTCATATAGAGTGGTAGTAATACCTCTCTCGATCTAGAAGCCACACTTCTGGCTATGCAACCAAGGGTGGCATTTGCCCTCTTGACCACCGCATCACACTGCTGACTCATATTTAGCCTGCAGTCAACCAGCACCCCGAGATCCCTTTCACAAGTGCTGCTCTCCAGCCACTTGTCACCTAACCTGTACTTACGACACCTATTCCTATGCCCCAAGTGCAAGACCTTGCACTTATCCACATTGAATGCCATCCTGTTGTCTCCTGCCCACTTCCATAGTCTGTCCAGATCCTTTTGGATCTGGAGTACCTGTTCCTCAGTTGTGGCTACTGCTCCAGTTTTAGTATCATCTGTGAATTTGATCAGCAGACTGTTCACCCCTTCTTCCATGTCATTTATGAAAAGATTAAACAGGATTGACCCCAGGACAGAGCCCTGGGTGACCCCGCTTGTCACTGGCCGCCATCCCGATGATTCCCCACTAATGGTTACCTTCTGCTTTCGGTCAGTCAACCATGCCCTAATCCACCAGACAGTGCTTTGGTGTATCCCAAAACTCCTCAGTTTCTCCACCAGGATATCATGGGGCACTTTGTCAAAGGCCTTGCTGAAATCCAGGTAAACCACATCCACTGCATCCCCTCCATCTAGCCACCTCGAAACCTTGTCATAGAATTCCGCAAGGTTTGTCTGGCAAGTCCTGTTTTTGCGGAAGCCGTGTTGTGTGGCTGTCAGCCTCCCTTCCCTATCTGACATCACTAGATCTCTCTCTTTTATGAGGCTTTCCATTGCTTTTCCTACAATGGACATGAGGCCAATAGGTCTGTAATTCCCCATGTCTCTTCTGCTACCCTTTTTGAAAATTGGGACCACTGATGCCACCCTCCAGTCCTCTGGAACTTCACCCGTTCTCCACGAGGCCTCAAAAATGGAGTGGGCGTGAAAAAACCCCTCCCAACTCTCTAAGTACTCTTGGGTGTAATCCGTCAGGGCCTGGCGCCTTTGTAATGTCCAATGCCCTGAGGAGCCCCTCGACTTCAAGGGGGGTGACTCTAATCTGTGCCCCTAAGTCCCCAGCCTCATCTAATCTCCTACGCAGGTTTCTCCCGTCCTGCTTTGGGGAGGATACAGAGGCAAAATAGTAATTTAGCATCTGTGCCTGTTCCCTCATATCAGTCACTGGATCTCCTTCCTCCTTATTCAGTGGCCCCACCATTCGTCTTCCCTTCCTCTTTCTATTTACATGCTGAAAGAAGCCTTTTTTGTTGCTCTTGATATTCTTGGCAAGTCTCAGTTTGTAATCAGCCTTAGCCTTGCAAAGAATCCTTCTGCAACGGGTCTCCTCCTCCTGGTATACCCTTTTGTCTATTTGCCCCAGTACCCATTTCCTACGGAGGTTCCTCAAGAGAAATTATTGCTTATATGACTTTTAAAAACCAAAGACAGGGTCAAACAGCTAATGTAAATGATGCATCAATCAATGAGGCATAGGAATATATACAGAACAGATGCTGTTGTAGAAAATGTGTGAGCACTGATTGTAACAATCAAAGCCAGGCTTTCCAACACCTTACATCAGTCAGGGAATAAAGCAAACAAACTTTTTGCCTACAAATTAATAGCTCAAGTATCAGTCACTACAATTCATGATCAAATAAGAAACCTATAATGTATGTCTAAAGATTCTATAAATTTCTATAGATTTTTAAATGGGCATATCATGGAAGCCAAAATTGAGAGGTTTGTTCACCTCATTTCCTCTGTTACATGTTTATATGAACCACATCACCATTTTGGTGGAAATGGCCATTTGAAGATGGTTTTTGAGGACCAAATATTAACACAGACACTTATAAAGGTAAAGGTTTCCCCTTGAAGTGAAGTCCAGTCATGCCTGACTCTAGGGGGTGGTACTCATCTCCGTTTCCTAGCCAAGGGAGCCAGTGTTTGTCCACAGACAGTTTCCGTGGTCATGTGGCCGTCATGACTAAACACCGAAGTGCACGGAACGCTGTTACCTGCCCACCGAAGTGGTATCTTTTTATCTGCTTGCATTTGCATGCTTTCGAACTGCAAGGTTGGCAGGAGCTGGGACGGAGCAACGGGAACTCACTCCGTTGTGCAGATTCGAACTGGCGACCTTTCAATCAACCAGCCCAGCAGCACAGCGGTTTAAACCACTGCGCCACCTGCAGTCCCTCAGACACTTATGCTTAGAACCTAAACATACTTAATGGAGATTAAGGCATATTTCCAAATAAACATAACTTGAGATTGTACTATTATAGAATTGTTAGGTCTAGGTACATTTGTACAAACCTGGCATATATGAAAGTTGTCCCAAATGAGCAAAGCCTATCTACCAGTATCTATTTTTAAAGAACAAAAACAGTGAAATAAGGGAAGAGGAAAGTAAAACAACAGAGCAAAGGAGAAAATGTTCCCAGAACAATGGAAGGAAGGGCTGGCAAGTATTATTAAAACTACCCTAGAAAAGGTGCAGCTTTCTGATTTAGCAGAAAGATCTTTACAAAATAGTCTGAGCTTCTGTGGAATGTTTGAATAACAACTAGTATAGCTTGGATGCCTGTTTGAGGTGGGAGAGGGTTGGTGAGCCACTTGAAAGCATATTTTTAATTTGGAATGTTACACGAATTACCCTCTGTTATTCTACCTCTAAACATGTGTGAGAAATATTTTTGAAAATAGCACAATCAGGATGCTTGCAATCTTTTCCGAATCTAAGGAAGGAACTACAGGCTTGGTTTGGAAGAGCTGCATGGGCTGTATATGAACAAGACACAGACTGAAAGACATTTCAGGGCAGAACTGGAGTAGGACCTTTCCCACTCTATCAAAAACAGTGGAGCAGCAGCTATATGTTTTAATAGGAATGCAATATAGTTTGTCCTGGTGGAAGCTGGCTAATGGTAATTTATCTTGGTAAAGTGTCCTTTTGTATTCTTGGGAGAAGGAAGATAGTCTGTGTTATTTGGCAACATGTAATTTATAGTGCCATAAATAGAAACAAAAAGTTAAAGCATTGTAAAAAGATGTGTGCTTGCTTATCATATAGGAAATATATGAAGAAACATCCTTTAGTTACTTTGTGAAGTTTTTATAATCTGATAAATTGAGGCTGTGAAAATAAAATGAAAGATGCACTTTAGCAGTTCCCAAGGAAATGTAGTATTAATATAAATTGGACGGCCACAGGGGAAAGTATAAAGTGTAAATGGGAGTATTTGTGTTTATACTGTGTACTTTAATTTCGGAAGGCAAAGAAGAAAGTGAATGGAAATTTTGAAACTGAAAAATTGGGACCAGCAATGAAATTCTGTGCTGTGAGGTATTCCTGGTTGGAGTGTCAGCAAACCAGTCACATCCTGTACAATACAGAGTATTCTGTTTTTTCCCTTCCAGGGCCAGCATCATGAATAGGCCTGGCAGGGAAATTCAAGGGCACACAGCCCAGGGTCGTACTTAGTTGCTCTTCATTTTCAATACTGCAGTCTTCTTGTTGATGAGTCTTTCATTCACCTGCCTCCTGTTTTGGCCCTTCTCAACAGTGGTGTTGAGAAGGTAGATGGAGAAGATTCACTGAGAGTGTCCTGGCCAAGGCTTCTCCAGAGCCTGGAGTTGCTTCTTGTTCACCTGCCCTCTTCCATTGGATTTTATTCCTTGGTTTTTGTTTCCCAAAAGCATCAGTCAGCATTTTATGGCCACTAAGTATGCTCAGTCCACATTTTGGGGTGCTTTTGGGGACCCTGTTGCACTCCTCTCCCTCTTTTTGCTACTTTAACATGCCTGTTTATTATCTTCCTCCTGTGCATGCCATTTTGGATACATTAGGCCAATCCTTGTAGCACAGGGTCACTTTTTGTAGATAAAGTGACTCTTGCCATTGATGCAATGTAACATAGATTTTAAAAAAGATATACTCTGATTCAGGAAGTCCATAATTGGATTTAAGGAAGGTTATTAGAAAATGCAGTGGAAATTATGCACATCTGCCTTTGTCTTTTGGGAATGAGGTGGAAGATCACATGTATTTTGCTGCCTAGGGACTTTTAAAAAAATAATTGGTGGCATAAAAATGGAAATATAAATAAATGTTTTACATTATAAGCTCAGAAGTATGCCATATTGAAGTCAATGGGATTTTACTCCCAGGATATAACAGTAAGCTCCACTATACACAGTGAGATTTATTTCTGAGTAAGCAAGCACAAGATTGTCCTGGGATAATTTTGGTTGATTTGGACAATATATATTCCATTCATGTATTGAAGTATACAATATACTGTCATGAATGTATAGTAGGAAGTCTTGTGTTGTAACATTTGTGTGGATTAAATAGAACGAAAGGTAAGACATTTATGAACAATCCTTGGTAGATTAAGTATACCAAATGAGGACAAAATAGACAACATAGGGAAATGGATCATAACTACCTAATTTTGGAACAAGTAAGGGGAGTATTTTCAGAAGAGATGTAAAGGCTTTGAAGTTAGGAGAGTGCAAATGTTAGGTAGGAGGAAGGAAATTAGGGGTGTATAGAATAATATATAATGCAGATTTATGTTCTGAAAGAATAACACTGAACAATTTTCCTGGAATAGTAGAAATGGATCAAGAAAATCAGGATAAATGGAAAGTAGTTCAAAAGGACCATAACCAGTTGGCTAAGAGTAAAATATATAGGATTTAAACTGAGATTTGTAGAGGCCAGAAGTACAGAGAATTGTATATGATGGAGTTCCTTGCACTTTGATCCAGTGGAGGGTTCCATCAGCAGCACTGGGAGGTAAGTGCTTTTCTCTGATTTATCCTCTTTCTCAGCGCCACCCCAAAAAAGGGGATATGGGAGATGGCACAGTGTTACAAGTGGGAAGGGGAAATCCATGCATCCATCTTCCTTCCCATTCTGTTGAGGGAAGGTGTGACTGGATCAAAGAGTCTTCCACCAGCAGAGGGCTACAACCCAATGAGTTTAAATACACTAGAGGGAAACTAGGAGAGTTTTACTGACAAATGTAGAAAGCTAAACAGAAAAGTCAGAGTACTGAATGAGAAGACAGGGAGATTCAGTGCTGTGTACTGAAGAGGTGTAATAATATTTCTGTGGGCATAGTAGGGTCAAAATAGAATAAAACTTTTAATTGACATGGTCTTCAGAGTCAAGTGAAACACAGAAGAAAAATAACACAGAAACATTGCAGTGATTTTCAAAAATATCTGGCCAAGACCATGTATAAAATACATAGCAACACAGGGCTGAATGTGCATGATACAAATCTTAGCTGAACTGTTTCCAATAATGCTGCAGAAAAGGCTGGGGAAAAGTTGTTATTCCATAATGGACTATTTTTGCTGTGTTCAAGATCATGTTGCAGGATTAATAGTCCAGCAAAGGGAAATGTTATTTAGTCTTGTCATTGCCCAGTTAAGAAGGAAGAACAAATGTCTAACTTAAAAGTTCTAAGAACATGAAGACTGTACAAGCACTTATTAACAGATAAGAAATGAATGTCTTGCTTTAAAGTAAAGTTACTTCTGTCAGACCCATCGCGATCCCATGGACAACATTCCTCCAGGCCTTCCTGTCCTCCACCATCCCCCAGAGTCCACTCAAGCTCACACCAGCTGCTTCAGTGACTCCGTCCAGCCACCTCATCCTCTGCCGTCCCCTTCTTCTTTTGCCATCTATTGTTCCCAGGATTAGGCTCTTATCCAGGGAGTCCTTCCTTCTCATTAGGTGGCCAAAGTATTTGAGTTTCATCTTCAGTATCTGGCCTTCTAAAGAGCAGTCAGGGTTGATCTCCTCTAGGACTGACGGGTTTGATCGCCTTGCAGTCCAAGGGATTCACAGGAGTCTCCTCCAGCACCACAATTCAAAGGCCTCAATTATTCGGCACTCAGCCTTCCTTATGGTCCAATTTTCACAGCCATACATTGCAACTGGGAAAAACATAGCCTTGGCTATACACACTTTTGTTGGCAGGGTGATGTCTCTGCTATTTAGTATGCTGTCTAGATTTGCCACAGCTTTCCTTCCCAGGAGCAAATGTCTTTTAATTTCTTGGCTGCAGTCCCCATCTGCGGTGATCTTGGAGCCCAGGAAAATAAAATCTGTCACTACCTGCATTTCTTCCCCATCTATTTGCCAGGAAGTGAGAGGACCAGATGCCATGATCTTAGTTTTCTTAATGTTGAGTTTCAAGCCGACTTTTGCACTCTCCTCCTTCACCCGCATGAAGAGGCTCGTTAGTTCCTCTTCACTTTCTGCCATTAGAGTGGTATCATCTGCAAATCTAAGGCTGTTGATATTTCTCCAGGCAATCTTAATTTCAACTTGTGATTCCTCTAGCCCCTCCTTTCTCATGATGTGCTCTGCATATAAGTTAAATAGGCAGGGCGACAGTATACAGCTTTGCTGAACGCCTTTCTCAATTTTGAACCGATCAGTGGTTTCGTGTCCAGTTCTCACTGTTGCTTCTTGACCCACATATAGGTTTCTCAGGAGACAAACAAGATGGTCTGGTGCTCCCATCTCTTGAAGAACTTGCCACAATTTGTTGTGATCCACACAGTCAAAGGCCTTAGCATAGTCAATGAAGCAGAAGTAGATGTTTTTCTGGAACTCCCTAGCTTTCTCCATGATCCAGTGTATGCTGGCAATTTGATCTCTAGTTCCTCTGCCTCTTTGAAACCCTGCCTGTACTTCTGGTAGTTCTTGGTCCACATACTGCTGGAGCCTAGCTTGTAGGATTTTGATCATAAAAGTTACTAGTATATGTTTTTAATTAACTCTGTTTGGAAAGCCAATAAAAATACATTATGGAAAATGAATTTGCTAGAAGTCAATTAGTCCTTCTGTCATTATAACAGGCATATTATTATAATAAGAGAGGAAATAGGGAATGGATGCTCTGGCTGGAAGAAATTAGATTAGAAAAGCAATGAAAATTAGAGCCATCTCCAATGATAGTCCAGCAATTGGCATTGTTATCAAAACAGATGCTATAGATATTGTATGTTAAAATAAGATATTTGAAAAAGAGAGAAAAATCAGCGTTACTAGCATATAGACTGGCAAAACCAACACCAAACCACACTAGAAGAAATGTATAAGGAGAAGTAAATTCCATGAGAAAAACCAACAATAAAGAATGGGAACAACTAAGAAAAAGTCCAAACTTTGTTTAATACTAAAAGAAACTGTCTCCTTCATGGATCGCTGCCTTGTCATGGCGAAGGGGCTTGCGTAGCTCAATGAAGCTATGAGCTATACCGTGCAGGGCCACCCAAGATGGACAGGTCATAGCAGAGAGCTCTGACAAAATGTGATCCACTGGAGAAGGAAACGGCAACCTACTCCAGTATCTTTGTCATGAAAACCCCATGGACAGTACCAAAAGGCAAAAAGATATGATGCCAGAAGATGAGCCCCTCAGGTCAGAAGGTGTCCAATATGCTACT
>NW_025336334.1:113530-156266 GCF_004798865.1 Varanus komodoensis | reverse complement strand
GGTAAACCACATCCACTGCATCCCCTCCATCTAGCCACCTCGAAACCTTGTCATAGAATTCCGCAAGGTTTGTCTGGCAAGTCCTGTTTTTGCGGAAGCCGTGTTGTGTGGCTGTCAGCCTCCCTTCCCTATCTGACATCACTAGATCTCTCTCTTTTATGAGGCTTTCCATTGCTTTTCCTACAATGGACATGAGGCCAATAGGTCTGTAATTCCCCATGTCTCTTCTGCTACCCTTTTTGAAAATTGGGACCACTGATGCCACCCTCCAGTCCTCTGGAACTTCACCCGTTCTCCACGAGGCCTCAAAAATGGAGTGGGCGTGAAAAAACCCCTCCCAACTCTCTAAGTACTCTTGGGTGTAATCCGTCAGGGCCTGGCGCCTTTGTAATGTCCAATGCCCTGAGGAGCCCCTCGACTTCAAGGGGGGTGACTCTAATCTGTGCCCCTAAGTCCCCAGCCTCATCTAATCTCCTACGCAGGTTTCTCCCGTCCTGCTTTGGGGAGGATACAGAGGCAAAATAGTAATTTAGCATCTGTGCCTGTTCCCTCATATCAGTCACTGGATCTCCTTCCTCCTTATTCAGTGGCCCCACCATTCGTCTTCCCTTCCTCTTTCTATTTACATGCTGAAAGAAGCCTTTTTTGTTGCTCTTGATATTCTTGGCAAGTCTCAGTTTGTAATCAGCCTTAGCCTTGCAAAGAATCCTTCTGCAACGGGTCTCCTCCTCCTGGTATACCCTTTTGTCTATTTGCCCCAGTACCCATTTCCTACGGAGGTTCCTCAAGAGAAATTATTGCTTATATGACTTTTAAAAACCAAAGACAGGGTCAAACAGCTAATGTAAATGATGCATCAATCAATGAGGCATAGGAATATATACAGAACAGATGCTGTTGTAGAAAATGTGTGAGCACTGATTGTAACAATCAAAGCCAGGCTTTCCAACACCTTACATCAGTCAGGGAATAAAGCAAACAAACTTTTTGCCTACAAATTAATAGCTCAAGTATCAGTCACTACAATTCATGATCAAATAAGAAACCTATAATGTATGTCTAAAGATTCTATAAATTTCTATAGATTTTTAAATGGGCATATCATGGAAGCCAAAATTGAGAGGTTTGTTCACCTCATTTCCTCTGTTACATGTTTATATGAACCACATCACCATTTTGGTGGAAATGGCCATTTGAAGATGGTTTTTGAGGACCAAATATTAACACAGACACTTATAAAGGTAAAGGTTTCCCCTTGAAGTGAAGTCCAGTCATGCCTGACTCTAGGGGGTGGTACTCATCTCCGTTTCCTAGCCAAGGGAGCCAGTGTTTGTCCACAGACAGTTTCCGTGGTCATGTGGCCGTCATGACTAAACACCGAAGTGCACGGAACGCTGTTACCTGCCCACCGAAGTGGTATCTTTTTATCTGCTTGCATTTGCATGCTTTCGAACTGCAAGGTTGGCAGGAGCTGGGACGGAGCAACGGGAACTCACTCCGTTGTGCAGATTCGAACTGGCGACCTTTCAATCAACCAGCCCAGCAGCACAGCGGTTTAAACCACTGCGCCACCTGCAGTCCCTCAGACACTTATGCTTAGAACCTAAACATACTTAATGGAGATTAAGGCATATTTCCAAATAAACATAACTTGAGATTGTACTATTATAGAATTGTTAGGTCTAGGTACATTTGTACAAACCTGGCATATATGAAAGTTGTCCCAAATGAGCAAAGCCTATCTACCAGTATCTATTTTTAAAGAACAAAAACAGTGAAATAAGGGAAGAGGAAAGTAAAACAACAGAGCAAAGGAGAAAATGTTCCCAGAACAATGGAAGGAAGGGCTGGCAAGTATTATTAAAACTACCCTAGAAAAGGTGCAGCTTTCTGATTTAGCAGAAAGATCTTTACAAAATAGTCTGAGCTTCTGTGGAATGTTTGAATAACAACTAGTATAGCTTGGATGCCTGTTTGAGGTGGGAGAGGGTTGGTGAGCCACTTGAAAGCATATTTTTAATTTGGAATGTTACACGAATTACCCTCTGTTATTCTACCTCTAAACATGTGTGAGAAATATTTTTGAAAATAGCACAATCAGGATGCTTGCAATCTTTTCCGAATCTAAGGAAGGAACTACAGGCTTGGTTTGGAAGAGCTGCATGGGCTGTATATGAACAAGACACAGACTGAAAGACATTTCAGGGCAGAACTGGAGTAGGACCTTTCCCACTCTATCAAAAACAGTGGAGCAGCAGCTATATGTTTTAATAGGAATGCAATATAGTTTGTCCTGGTGGAAGCTGGCTAATGGTAATTTATCTTGGTAAAGTGTCCTTTTGTATTCTTGGGAGAAGGAAGATAGTCTGTGTTATTTGGCAACATGTAATTTATAGTGCCATAAATAGAAACAAAAAGTTAAAGCATTGTAAAAAGATGTGTGCTTGCTTATCATATAGGAAATATATGAAGAAACATCCTTTAGTTACTTTGTGAAGTTTTTATAATCTGATAAATTGAGGCTGTGAAAATAAAATGAAAGATGCACTTTAGCAGTTCCCAAGGAAATGTAGTATTAATATAAATTGGACGGCCACAGGGGAAAGTATAAAGTGTAAATGGGAGTATTTGTGTTTATACTGTGTACTTTAATTTCGGAAGGCAAAGAAGAAAGTGAATGGAAATTTTGAAACTGAAAAATTGGGACCAGCAATGAAATTCTGTGCTGTGAGGTATTCCTGGTTGGAGTGTCAGCAAACCAGTCACATCCTGTACAATACAGAGTATTCTGTTTTTTCCCTTCCAGGGCCAGCATCATGAATAGGCCTGGCAGGGAAATTCAAGGGCACACAGCCCAGGGTCGTACTTAGTTGCTCTTCATTTTCAATACTGCAGTCTTCTTGTTGATGAGTCTTTCATTCACCTGCCTCCTGTTTTGGCCCTTCTCAACAGTGGTGTTGAGAAGGTAGATGGAGAAGATTCACTGAGAGTGTCCTGGCCAAGGCTTCTCCAGAGCCTGGAGTTGCTTCTTGTTCACCTGCCCTCTTCCATTGGATTTTATTCCTTGGTTTTTGTTTCCCAAAAGCATCAGTCAGCATTTTATGGCCACTAAGTATGCTCAGTCCACATTTTGGGGTGCTTTTGGGGACCCTGTTGCACTCCTCTCCCTCTTTTTGCTACTTTAACATGCCTGTTTATTATCTTCCTCCTGTGCATGCCATTTTGGATACATTAGGCCAATCCTTGTAGCACAGGGTCACTTTTTGTAGATAAAGTGACTCTTGCCATTGATGCAATGTAACATAGATTTTAAAAAAGATATACTCTGATTCAGGAAGTCCATAATTGGATTTAAGGAAGGTTATTAGAAAATGCAGTGGAAATTATGCACATCTGCCTTTGTCTTTTGGGAATGAGGTGGAAGATCACATGTATTTTGCTGCCTAGGGACTTTTAAAAAAATAATTGGTGGCATAAAAATGGAAATATAAATAAATGTTTTACATTATAAGCTCAGAAGTATGCCATATTGAAGTCAATGGGATTTTACTCCCAGGATATAACAGTAAGCTCCACTATACACAGTGAGATTTATTTCTGAGTAAGCAAGCACAAGATTGTCCTGGGATAATTTTGGTTGATTTGGACAATATATATTCCATTCATGTATTGAAGTATACAATATACTGTCATGAATGTATAGTAGGAAGTCTTGTGTTGTAACATTTGTGTGGATTAAATAGAACGAAAGGTAAGACATTTATGAACAATCCTTGGTAGATTAAGTATACCAAATGAGGACAAAATAGACAACATAGGGAAATGGATCATAACTACCTAATTTTGGAACAAGTAAGGGGAGTATTTTCAGAAGAGATGTAAAGGCTTTGAAGTTAGGAGAGTGCAAATGTTAGGTAGGAGGAAGGAAATTAGGGGTGTATAGAATAATATATAATGCAGATTTATGTTCTGAAAGAATAACACTGAACAATTTTCCTGGAATAGTAGAAATGGATCAAGAAAATCAGGATAAATGGAAAGTAGTTCAAAAGGACCATAACCAGTTGGCTAAGAGTAAAATATATAGGATTTAAACTGAGATTTGTAGAGGCCAGAAGTACAGAGAATTGTATATGATGGAGTTCCTTGCACTTTGATCCAGTGGAGGGTTCCATCAGCAGCACTGGGAGGTAAGTGCTTTTCTCTGATTTATCCTCTTTCTCAGCGCCACCCCAAAAAAGGGGATATGGGAGATGGCACAGTGTTACAAGTGGGAAGGGGAAATCCATGCATCCATCTTCCTTCCCATTCTGTTGAGGGAAGGTGTGACTGGATCAAAGAGTCTTCCACCAGCAGAGGGCTACAACCCAATGAGTTTAAATACACTAGAGGGAAACTAGGAGAGTTTTACTGACAAATGTAGAAAGCTAAACAGAAAAGTCAGAGTACTGAATGAGAAGACAGGGAGATTCAGTGCTGTGTACTGAAGAGGTGTAATAATATTTCTGTGGGCATAGTAGGGTCAAAATAGAATAAAACTTTTAATTGACATGGTCTTCAGAGTCAAGTGAAACACAGAAGAAAAATAACACAGAAACATTGCAGTGATTTTCAAAAATATCTGGCCAAGACCATGTATAAAATACATAGCAACACAGGGCTGAATGTGCATGATACAAATCTTAGCTGAACTGTTTCCAATAATGCTGCAGAAAAGGCTGGGGAAAAGTTGTTATTCCATAATGGACTATTTTTGCTGTGTTCAAGATCATGTTGCAGGATTAATAGTCCAGCAAAGGGAAATGTTATTTAGTCTTGTCATTGCCCAGTTAAGAAGGAAGAACAAATGTCTAACTTAAAAGTTCTAAGAACATGAAGACTGTACAAGCACTTATTAACAGATAAGAAATGAATGTCTTGCTTTAAAGTAAAGTTACTTCTGTCAGACCCATCGCGATCCCATGGACAACATTCCTCCAGGCCTTCCTGTCCTCCACCATCCCCCAGAGTCCACTCAAGCTCACACCAGCTGCTTCAGTGACTCCGTCCAGCCACCTCATCCTCTGCCGTCCCCTTCTTCTTTTGCCATCTATTGTTCCCAGGATTAGGCTCTTATCCAGGGAGTCCTTCCTTCTCATTAGGTGGCCAAAGTATTTGAGTTTCATCTTCAGTATCTGGCCTTCTAAAGAGCAGTCAGGGTTGATCTCCTCTAGGACTGACGGGTTTGATCGCCTTGCAGTCCAAGGGATTCACAGGAGTCTCCTCCAGCACCACAATTCAAAGGCCTCAATTATTCGGCACTCAGCCTTCCTTATGGTCCAATTTTCACAGCCATACATTGCAACTGGGAAAAACATAGCCTTGGCTATACGCACTTTTGTTGGCAGGGTGATGTCTCTGCTATTTAGTATGCTGTCTAGATTTGCCACAGCTTTCCTTCCCAGGAGCAAATGTCTTTTAATTTCTTGGCTGCAGTCCCCATCTGCGGTGATCTTGGAGCCCAGGAAAATAAAATCTGTCACTACCTGCATTTCTTCCCCATCTATTTGCCAGGAAGTGAGAGGACCAGATGCCATGATCTTAGTTTTCTTAATGTTGAGTTTCAAGCCGACTTTTGCACTCTCCTCCTTCACCCGCATGAAGAGGCTCGTTAGTTCCTCTTCACTTTCTGCCATTAGAGTGGTATCATCTGCAAATCTAAGGCTGTTGATATTTCTCCAGGCAATCTTAATTTCAACTTGTGATTCCTCTAGCCCCTCCTTTCTCATGATGTGCTCTGCATATAAGTTAAATAGGCAGGGCGACAGTATACAGCTTTGCTGAACGCCTTTCTCAATTTTGAACCGATCAGTGGTTTCGTGTCCAGTTCTCACTGTTGCTTCTTGACCCACATATAGGTTTCTCAGGAGACAAACAAGATGGTCTGGTGCTCCCATCTCTTGAAGAACTTGCCACAATTTGTTGTGATCCACACAGTCAAAGGCCTTAGCATAGTCAATGAAGCAGAAGTAGATGTTTTTCTGGAACTCCCTAGCTTTCTCCATGATCCAGTGTATGCTGGCAATTTGATCTCTAGTTCCTCTGCCTCTTTGAAACCCTGCCTGTACTTCTGGTAGTTCTTGGTCCACATACTGCTGGAGCCTAGCTTGTAGGATTTTGATCATAAAAGTTACTAGTATATGTTTTTAATTAACTCTGTTTGGAAAGCCAATAAAAATACATTATGGAAAATGAATTTGCTAGAAGTCAATTAGTCCTTCTGTCATTATAACAGGCATATTATTATAATAAGAGAGGAAATAGGGAATGGATGCTCTGGCTGGAAGAAATTAGATTAGAAAAGCAATGAAAATTAGAGCCATCTCCAATGATAGTCCAGCAATTGGCATTGTTATCAAAACAGATGCTATAGATATTGTATGTTAAAATAAGATATTTGAAAAAGAGAGAAAAATCAGCGTTACTAGCATATAGACTGGCAAAACCAACACCAAACCACACTAGAAGAAATGTATAAGGAGAAGTAAATTCCATGAGAAAAACCAACAATAAAGAATGGGAACAACTAAGAAAAAGTCCAAACTTTGTTTAATACTAAAAGAAACTGTCTCCTTCATGGATCGCTGCCTTGTCATGGCGAAGGGGCTTGCGTAGCTCAATGAAGCTATGAGCTATACCGTGCAGGGCCACCCAAGATGGACAGGTCATAGCAGAGAGCTCTGACAAAATGTGATCCACTGGAGAAGGAAACGGCAACCTACTCCAGTATCTTTGTCATGAAAACCCCATGGACAGTACCAAAAGGCAAAAAGATATGATGCCAGAAGATGAGCCCCTCAGGTCAGAAGGTGTCCAATATGCTACTGGGGAAGAGCAGAGGGCTAGTACTAGTAGCATCAGAAAGAATGAAGCGACTGGGTCAAAGCCGAAAGGACACTCAGTTGCAGATGCATCTGGTGGTGAAAGGAGAGTCCGATGCTGCAAAGATCTATACTCCATAGGAACCTGGAATGTAAGATCCATGAATCAAGGCAAGCTGGATGTGGTCAAACAAGAGATGACAAGACTGAACATCGACCTCTTAGGAATCAGCGAACTAAAATGGACAGAAATGGGTGAATTTAATTCAGATGACCATCAGGTATACTACTGCGGGCAGGAATCCCTCAGAAGAAATGGAGTAGCCTTCATAGTCAATAAAAGAGTAGGAAAAGCAGTACTGGAATACAATCTCCAAAATGACAGAATGATCTCAGTTCGAATCCAAGGCAAACCATTCAACATCACAGTAGTCCAAGTCTATACCCCAACCACTGGTGCTGAAGAGGCTGAAGTTGACCAGTTCTATGAAGGCCCAGAACACCTTGTAGAATTAACACCAAAAAATGCTGTCCTTATCATCATGGGGGACTGGAATGTTAAAGTAAGAAGCCAAAAGATAACTGGAATAACTGGCAAGTTTGGCCTTGGAATACAAAATGAAGGAGGGCACAGGCTGGTAGAATTTTGGCAAGAGAATACGATGGTCATAGCAAACACTCTTTTCCAACAACCCAAGAGATGACTCTACACATGGACGTCACCAGACGGTCAACACAGAAATCAGGTTGACTATGTGCTGTGCAGCCAAAGCTGGAGACACTCTATACAGTCAGTAAAAACTAGACCAGGAGCTGACCATGGCTCAGATCATGAGCTTCTCATTGCAAAATTTAGGCTTAAATTGAAGAAAGTAGGGAAAAGCACTAGGCCACTCAGGTATGACCTAAATCATATCCTTGATGAATATACAGTAGAGGTGACAAATAGATTTAAGGAATTAGATCTGATTAGACAGAGTGCCTGAAGAACTATGGACGGAGGTTTGCAACATTGTACAAGAGGCAGCAACTAAAACCATCCAAAAGAAAAAGAAATGGAAGAAAGCAAAATGGCTGTCTGAGGAAGCTTTACAAACAGCTGAGGAAAGAAGGCAAGCGAAAGGCAAGGGAGAAAGAGAAAGATACACACAATTGAATGCAGAATTCCAGAGAACAGCTAGAAGAGATAAGAATGCCTTCTTAAATGAACAGTGCAAAGAAATAGAAGAAGACAGTAGAATAGGGAGGACCAGAGATCAAGAAAATTGGAGATATGAACGTTTCATGCAAAGATGGGCATGATAAAGGACCAAAATGGCAGGGACCTAACAGAGGCAGAAGAGATCAAGAAGAGGTGGCAAGATTACACACAGAAACTAAACAAGAAAGAGCTTAACATCCCTGATAACCACGATGGGGTTCTCACTGACCTTGAGCCAGACATGCTGGAATGTGAAGTCAAATGGGCCTTAGGAAGTCTGAGCAACAATAAAGCTAGTGGAGATGACAGTATTCCAGCTGAGCTATTCAAAATCTTAAAAGACGATGCAGTAAAAGTGCTACACTCAATATGCCAGCAAAGTTGGAAAACTCAACAGTGGCCGCAGGTTTGGAAAAGGTCAGTTTACATTCCGATCGCAAAGAAGGGCAATGCCAAAGAATGTTCAAACTACCACACCATTGCACTCATTTCACATGCTAGCAAAGTTATGCTTAAAATCCTACAAGCTAGGCTCCAGCAATTTGTGGACCAAGAACTACCAGAAGTACAGGCAGGGTTTTGAAGAGGCAGAAGAACTAGAGATCAAATTGCCAACATATGCTGGATCATGGAGAAAGCTAGGGAGTTCCAGAAAATCATCTACTTCTGCTTCATTGACTATGCTAAAGCCTTTGATTGTGTGGATCACAACAAATTGTGGCAAGTTCTTCAAGAGATGGGAGCGCCAGACCATCTTATTTGTCTCCTGAGAAACCTATATGTGGGTCAAGAAGCAACAGTGAGAACTGGACACGGAACCACTGATTGGTTCAAAATTGAGAAAGGAGTTTGGCAAGGCTGTATACTATCGCCCTGCCTATTTAACTTATATGCAGAGCACATCATGAGAAAGGCGGGCCTAGATGAATCACCAGTTGGAATTAAGATTGCTGGGAGAAATATCAACAGCCTCAGATATGCAGATGATACCACTCTCACGGCAGAAAGTGAAGAGAAATTAAAGAGCCTCTTGATGCGAGCGAAGCAGGTGAGTGCAAAGGTTGGCTTGAAACTCAACATTAAGAAAACTAAGATCGACTTCCGGTAATGGTGTTGAGGCAAGACAGACGTGATTAACAAAGCTCCATTATCACGCTGGTAAATGTCCGGTGGTGGGCCGTGAGCCCAATCTAAGCCCTGTTGGGGCTGAAGATAAGTGCTTGGGAAATCTCCTAGGTGGTGTGGAACGGCAATTTCATATCTACTGGGGGAAAATCAGGCATCTTTTAGCCGGACAACACAGGAAGGAGGTTAGTCTTCCACCAGTCTCTGACATGCCAGATCGTTAGTTTAGGAATTTAATTACCGTTTTATTTACTGTGACACATTTATCTCTTGTTCTTCTTTACAATATTACCCGTGGGAATGCTGGTTTTTTTTTTTCTTTTTTTTTTGCTAACTGATATAAGGGGGAAAAAAAGGAAAAGGCCTTTGGACGGAGGAGAGTTTTCTTTCCTCCCTCACGGAACTGCAAGCAGCAACTGAGATGAAGGAGAGAGACGGAGGTGTTTGTAAGTAAACAAAAAGCTTTCATTTTCTAATCTCTCCAAGGGTGAAAAATTAAAAAAACAAGCAATTACGGTGGAATTGATTAATAGAAAGATCTTTATACTGGATTCCTGCCAAGGATATTTGGATATCTGCCAAGAAACTTTCATACTATGTGGCGTCTTTCTCTATTTTATGATCACTTTTGGTGAGCATTGCTTTCTCTTTTTGGAAGACTATTTGTGGAAAAGCTGTATTCGTTGCTAATTGGTACAAGAACAAAAAAAAGTAAAGTCCCTTTGAGGGAGGGTGGAAGCTCCCCCCCCCCCACGGCAATCTAACGTTACGGGGGGAGGACTTAAGGCTTGTGTAAAAGCTGAAATCGTGTCTTTTAAACCTCCTCAAGGGTGAAAACTAAAGTAACAATTATGGTGGAATTAAGCTATACCAGAATATAATTTGTTGAAAGTGGCTTTTTGTTTTCTTGGCCATCTATTCCCTTTCTGGGACTACTGCCAAAATAAATTCCAGACTGGTTAATCAGAGAAGATTGTGATTTTTTTTTCCCCTAACGATTTTCTTCTGACATCCGGTGGACATTGGAATTACTGCAAGCTCTTTTTTTTTTCTTTCTCTTTTTCTTCCTCCCCCTTTTTCCCCTTAGTTCTTTTTTCTTAATTTCACCTCTCTTCTCTATTTTTTCCCTTTTTTGGTGAATAACACTCATCATGAGGAAAATACAGACCTCCTCCTCAGCTCCCTCTTCAGCAACTCAGAGCCCAACTCACCAACCTAAGAAGAGATGGCAAAAAACTTAAGGGAACTGCAAACTATGACTTTGGTGATACAGACGGCCTTAACAGTCTTGCAAGCATCCAAAGAGAGGATGCAAGCTTCTCAGGAAGCAATGGTAACATGGTTGGAAAGTATGTCAAGAGAACAGAAAGAGTGATGGGATGAATTGGATAACTCTATTAAGGAGATAACAACTCAGCTTTCTGATGTTTGACTCAAAGCTGCACAGAATACTCAAAAATACAGCAAACACAGGGAAAGCTAGAGATGGTAGATAAAGAAACACAGTTAATCAAACAAACAAGTAAGTCAACATGGGATGCCGTGACCGTGCTAGAGATGGAAAAAGCATCTTATTATTTAAAATTCCAGAATATATTAGAGGAGAAGAGTGAGAATTTGCGGGAATTGATGACTAACATGCTGGCAGACCTCTTAGAAGTAGATAATGAAGCTATGAATTTGGGGATTGACCTGATATATAGGGTCAATTCAAGCTATACTAGAAGAAATAAACTCCTGAGAGAAGTTCATGTCAAATTTTCTCTGAGGTCTGTAAGAGACAATGTTCTGAGGGCTACATGTGAGAAACCGTTAAAGAGAGATGATCATCAAGAAGTGAAGGTTCTGAAACAAATACCATGGAGAGTTAGAGATGGGAGAAAGAAATACTTATTTCTTATTATGAAATTGATTAAGAAAGAGATTATTTTCAAGTGGTTAACACCAGAAGGAATATTTTTCATTTGGAACGCTGTAAGATATAGATTAGACTCAGTTCTCAAAGCACAAGAATTCTATGAAAAATTTAGATCTATGCTTGAAGAGGAAGAACCCGGCATTGCAAAAGAAGAAGGAAAAAGTACTGAAGCAATGGAATTAACAGAGTATCATTCTGAGGAAGGAGAAATAACGAATCTCGATGCACAGCAAGAAGTACAAATTTTGGATTCAAAGGAGAAGAGAAAGGGTAAAGCTGTAAAGGCGAAAAATAAGTAGACATGTATATGTGTATATATATATACATATATATTTATATAATTTAAAAAAATATGGCTACCAAAAGAGAAGGGAGAATTGAATTTCTCTCCTTAAATGTTAATGGACTGAATGGACCTTCTAAGAGAAGAAGGGTTTTTGCTCAACTTCAAAAATGAAAATTAGGTATAATTTGTTTACAAGAAACACATATTAAGAAGCAAAGTGTTAAACTTTTGGAATGCCTAAAACTGGGAAAATTGTTTGTATCTTCTACTTCTCAAAAGAAAAGAGGTCTAGCACTCTGTGTTAAGGAAAAACTGGAACCTAAATCTATTCTTGCTGATGAGGAGGGCAGGATCCTGATGGTTGAAATTACAATTAAATGGAAAAAAGTACTTTTAGTGGCAATATATGTGCCAAACGATCATCAGGAAACTTTTTACCAAAAATTACACATGTTACTTCTACAAGTGGATATCCAGACTATGTGTGTAATGGGAAATTTCAACATGATTGTGGATAAAGACATGGATTATAAGAATGTTAGTAAAGGAAAAAAGGGTAGGAGGATACTCCCAAAGTTCTGCTCTAACATGATTGAGGAATTTAGACTGACAGACGCTTGGAGGCATAAAAATCCATCTTCTGCCAAATACTCTTTTTACTCAAATAGACATAGGTCATGGTCTAGAATTGATATGGTTTGGATAACTCCAGACTTAGTACCAGATCTGATAGAAGCTGAAATAGAGGCAAATGTCTGGGCAAATCATAACCCGGTATTCTTATCACTAAAAGGAACTGTAAGGATGCCCAGATGGAGCCTAGATAAAGCATTGTTAAAAGATAAAAAATTCACAGAAAAGATAAATAAAGAAATGCAAGTACTTTTTCAAATAAGAAAACTAAGATCATGGTATCTGGTCCTCTCATTTCCTGGCAAATAGATGGGGAAGAAATGCAGGTAGTGACAGATTTTATTTTCCTGGGCTCCAAGATCACCACAGATGGGGACTGCAGCCAAGAAATTAAAAGACGTTTGCTCCTGGGGAGGAAAGCTATGGCAAATCTAGATAGCATACTAAAAAGCAGAGACATCACCTTGCCAACAAAAGTGCATATAGTCAAGGCTATAGTTTTTCCAGTTGCAATGTATGGCTGTGAAAGCTGGACCATAAGGAAGGTTGAGCACCGAAGAATTGAGGTCTTTGAATTGTGGTGCTGGCGGAGACTCCTGCAGGTCCCTTGGACTGCAAGGCGATCAAACCGGTCAGCCTTAGAGAAGATCAACCCTGACTGCTCTTTAGAAGGCCAGATCCTGAAGATGAAACTCAAATACTTTGGCCACCTAATGAAAAGGAAGGACTCACCGGAGAAGAGCCAAATGCTGGGAACAATAGATGGCAAAAGAAGAAGGGGACGGCAGAGGGTGAGGTGGCTAGATGGAGTCACTGAAGCAGTTGGTGTGAGCTTGAGTGGACTCCAGGGGATGGTGGAGGACAGGAAGGCCTGGAGCAATGTTTTCCATGGGGTCATGATGGGTCGGACACGACTTCGGGACTAACAGCAACAAAATAAACTCTATGTCACAAGGATGAGATAACAGAAAGAAGGAGGTTCAGATTAGAAAGAAAGTGAAGAAGATAAATTATCATATGGCAGGATGAAGTTCTACCTACATAAAAAAAACAAAAAGCAGCTAATAACAGGACTGATGTGTTTATGTCTACATTTTAGGATACACTTATAGATGCTACATACGTATGTACCTTTCACATATGGCGCACTCCCCAGCCTTCTGCCCTGTGGTTACTGCATCTTCAGTCTTTTAATTTTCTCCAAACATAATGTTTTTCTGACAACTTTTATGGTGCTTGTGTTTTTTTGTGCACTGCAATGTCATGTGTGTTACCATCTGGCAGTGTTAGAACTGTGACCCCTGGAAGGGCTTTTATAGCTGCATAACCTGTTGGGTAAGCTTCCCTCTCCTTCTTACTCCTTCCACCTTCTACATTTTTCTCCTCAATTTTCCATTTCATGCTCTTTCCTTGAAAGGACTTGCCTGGAGTTGGTGAGTACAAAATCCATGATTGTGTGTGTGCCGATGTGAAAAATCACACGATGCATTGTTAAACTTGCATATCTGCACTTTTGCAAAGGTGTGCAGAAATTTCAAAAAGATTAAGGTGAAATAACAGCATGCCCTACCGTTTCTTCCGCAGCAATTCCAACACCTTGTGCTTGACCATGGTGGATGCTGTGCTGTATGGAAGAATGGGTCCCCCCACAAGAGCTGTTGTATTTCACACACTGGCCAGCACAGTGCTGTCTGGTGCACAAAGGGGGCTCCACTGTGGAATCCTAAAATGACTGAGCACAGAACAGGCATTCTAGCATTCTGGCAAAGCTGAATCTCATGAACCTTGTTGACTCCAATTGACTCCAAAAGGTCCTTAGTAGATAAATATATTTAGGGCAGACAAGTTTCATACCTTCCAGGACCCAATGTCTAGTAATATAAGAAATACTAATACATCATGCTCAAATTATGCTGCTGTACCTCTCTTGTCCTTAGATGTACAAAATATATTTGATCACTTATAACTGGATTTTTAAATACATTTTAAATTTGCAAAATATAAAAATGATTAAAAATAAAGGTATGCGAAAGAGATATAAAGAAACATGGGACATTTTGTGCAGCCACAGGCAGCTAAAAAGTGGGGTTGTGAAGGATAATTTTTCTGCCTGCCTGCCTGCCTGCCTCTCTCCTTCCCTGCCTCCCCCTCCCTCCCCCCTCCCTCTGTCCTCTCGCTCATTCATTTGACCTTGCTGCTTGGCTTTGTTGTTCATTTGACTATGCATGTGTTTGGGAACTTATCTTTTCTGATAATGTTATGGTCAGCCTGGAGAAACTCACCCAAGCAGACCATATTGACTCCACCTTGCCTGAGTCCAGGAGAAACCTGCCTTATGCAAGCAGCTTAAGCCATGAATCAGCTTATCTGAGGAAAGACCAACTCACCAGACCCTGGCATTGCAATGCAGGGCACTTGGCTGTAGAAATATGTAGGACAAGTGTTGCCACTTAGCCAGTCTATTCAGTACTAAACTGTCTAGGCAGGGAGCACTAGAATCCATCTCAAAGCTGGGAATGAGTCATGCTTGAATAGCAGGCACACAAACAACAGATTCTGAAATCTCCACCCAGGCAAGTGGGGAGGGACCAGAGGAGATATATTCCATTGAGAAAGGGCCTGCAGGAAGCTTTTTTTTTTTTTTTTTTTTTGCTTTTTCTTGACATGAGTGCCAGGAGAAGTCTCAAGTCATCATAATGGCAAATGTAGTTCAATATTTGAAGTGATGCATGCTGGGGGAAAAGTTCCCTGCTTCCACCTATAAACAGATGGGATCTGAGTTAGCAGTGCCTGACTGACCAAGAAAGAGATCTTGATGTTGTGGCGGATAGCTCAATGACAATGTCATTCCTGTGGGTGGCTGCTATGAAAAAGGCAAGCTCCTTGCTTGGAATCATTAGGAAGGCAATTGAAAATAATGAGCACTCAATATACTGTTCATACAAATCTATTGTACGATTGCAATTGGAATACTGCGTACAGTGCTGGACACTGTACTAAAAATGATAATGTAGAGTGGAAAATGTGCCAAAAAGTGCAACTAAAATGATTGAGGGGCTGGAACAACTGCCCTGAGGGGAAAAGTCCCAACATCTGGAATTGTTTAGCTGAGGTAAAGGTGAATAAGGAAAGATTGATAGATGCATACAAAATTATGTGTGGTGTGGAGAAAGTTAAAATAAATGGGGGTTAACTTTTCCAGTTAAGGAGTGGGATGGAGCCCATCAATTTATGCAATTTCTGATTATTTTGCTTTCTTTGTTCTCATGAAAGAAATTAAGCCAATTGCTCATTGCTAAGTTGCCAAGAGTTGCTTTGTGCCTTTAAATGCAAAGATATTTGAAGGTGTGGAGCACAATCCGGAATTGCTGGGTAAATCAATGGGACAAGTACATGCTTCAGCTTTCAGGGGTACACAGCTGGCCTGTTTGGGACTGCACCCGGCCACTGGAGCCCGGCATCCTCTTCACTTATTCCTTAACAACATTCTGTACATGTTTAGGGCATGGTGCAGGGAAAAGCCTCAACCTCAGTGATATAAACCATTATAAACCAGAAAACATTGTAAACTAGTACTATAATCATTATATCATCATCATCATCAACAACAACATCTCTCTGTCTCTCTTTCTCTTCTCTCTCTCTCACACCACACACCTACCTTTTCTGCCTCTTTTTTCCAGCTTTCATTGTCTGGCTTGGCCACACAGCCCTCACTCTGTTGCACCTTCTTTGGGGAGGGAGGGGCCCTTCTCTAGTTGGTGGGCTGAGCTCATTTCCTACATGTGTGATTTAAAATCTTCCCCTGGCCCAGGTGGGTGCACCCTGATGCCAGGCAGCCCCCAACACGCACACAGAGCAGCCCCTCAAGCAAAGCAGCTGCACAAAAGCAGGAGCTCCCGGCCTCAGCATCTGGCCTGGCAGTGCCTGACAGTACAGCAGCAGCAGCCCTCAGTTGCCACCAAAGGAAATGGGCAGCTGTGCGGCAATTGAAGCAGCCAAAGAGAATGAACCACAGGCAGAAGTGGGCTTGCAGAGGTGGCTCGTCAAGGCCCTCCTGATCCCCCTGGCTCTGATCCCACTCAACCCTCCCCTGTGGCTGTTTTTAAACAGATTAGAAGACAAGACAGATGAAACCACAGATCTCTAAAAGCTACTTTGATCTTGCTTGTGCACTCCCTGGGGAGGAAGTACACCTGCTTATCTTAAATTTTAACCTAGATTCATGAGAGCCTGCATTTCCTTCATGTTAACTTACTCACTTTTAAAATTCCAGTCTAGACTTGTCCTTGAGGTAAAGCCATTTTCATCCCATGTTCTGGGTATCCTGAAGGAAGCAATCTATAGGAAGATTCGTAGTGGGGGTAAAACCTGTTTGAAAGGCAGCTGGCCTTGGGCTGGGATGAGTATGGCTCTTCCCCTGCAAGGCCCAACCTCAGGAGAGTAGCGCAGCTGTTCAGATGGTACATCATGTCTGAATACCAGGCCCATTCACACACACAGTGGTGACTCCAGTTTTTTGCAGCGACTTGGGTAAGACACCCTGAATAGCTCCTTGTCCCGTCATTCTCTTTATTTGTCAGTGTTCTCAGGAGCTATTCTTGTTTCTCTCTCTCACTCTCCTCCATGTGCTTGAGGGAGAGCAAGGAGGAATCTCCATTGGGCACCTCTGTCCTCACTTTTGGACAGAATGAGAAGCAGATGAGCAATGTTTTGTATTGAAGATGAAAAGGAGCAATCCCAAAGAGCTTTTCATGGGCCTGCTGCTCATTTATGGGCTCTGCACAGTGGCCAAGCTGTGCCTACCATTGATACTTGCCCTGTGGGTGTATAGCAATGAATCTGGAATTAAGTGGGACCTTTGCCAAGATCTAGCATGTACTCTGCTTTGGGGTGGGGAAATGTCTACTTTTAGTGTGGGGGAAGACAGTTTAGACAAACATTTGGATCTAAGGTTACAGACTATTTTGAACAGACACCTGCAAGTGCATTAACCAACAAAACAAAACCCACACAAAACCAAAAAACACAAAACCCAACATGGTTAGAGTACCAAACTGTACAGCACGTGGCTTCAAATCCTTGTGGTGAGGGGCCTGGTGGGGAGACTAATAAAGAAGCAGAGTGGAGAAGTCTGCTAATGTTTGCCAATTTTCTATGTCAGTAGTTTAGAAGATCAGGGGTTAATGTTTAGTCAAGTTTTCTTTCTTCCTGTCCTCCTCTTGATTAGTAACACGCTTACAGCTTATGCTGCATCACTTCCATATAGGGAATATGGCTGCTGATTCCAATGGAGACTTTTCTTTTTTAATCTGTCAGGTGGGTTGGAATTTCGTGGACAAGCTTGGATCAGGGAAGCATAAATCCTCACCTCCAGAGGCACGGTCTCTCTCTGGATCAAGGCTACACATGCTTGCATGAAAATAAAGAAAAATAGCAGCAGTCATCCAAGGCACTCTTCTAATTCCTGACAGCTTTCTGAGCCATTGACAGGATTCAGACAAATCAATATCTAAATTCAAGGGTTGAGTATGGCTTGGGTACAGACTGTTGCTGAATCATTGCTGTAGAAACACAGGTTATTGTGTGGTCTGGATCCAGTTATGTCAGGAAGCCATGGCTGATGAACTAAGAACAACTCATGAAAAGTACCCATGACGGGGTTGTGAACTGTGGGTTGTTCATCATGGTTAGTTATCTCAGCTGGGTTCAGACAAAACAACAACCAACATCTCAGGAATAACCTGCAGTTCAAAGGCAGTTCATATCAGAATGTGGGTAATTTTGTTGTCTGAACTCAGTCTTTGTCTCTGCTACCTTTTCCAGGACAAAATAAATTCTTGAACCAAACTTTCTGGGAAATGTTAGTGAATGGACAAAGCACAAACTACCCAAATGGAGAGTTGGCATGTCTGAGCTTCTCTGAAACAAGCATGAATTCAAGTGCACATGTTAAGTACACACCCTATGCAATGTTTCAGGGATTTTGTGGCAGGCAAGTGAATAGGGAAAGATGCCTCTGAAAGTAGTTTTAACCCCCACTAATAATATGGAAGGGATGCAGGTGGCGCACTGGTTTAAACTGCTGTGCTGCTGGGCTGGTTGATCGAAAGGTCGCTGGTTCAAATCTGCACAACGGAGTGAGTTCCCGTTGCTCCGTCCCAGCTCCTGCCAACCTTGCAGTTCGAAAGCATGCAAATGCAAGTAGATAAAAAGATACCACTTCGGTGGGCAGGTAACAGCGTTCCGTGCACTTTGGTGTTTAGTCATGCCAGCCACATGACCACGGAGACTGTCTGCGGACAAACGCTGGCTCCCTCGGCTAGGAAACGGACATGAGCACTGCCCCCTAGAGTCAGGCATGACTGGACTTCACGTCAAGGGAAACCTTTACCTAATAATATGGAATTTTTACTGTTACTATTTTATTATTGCTACTATTCTTTATTAATTCTTATCACATTTATATGTCATATTCTTCCTTTCAGCTAGGTACCCAAGCTGGTTTACATGGTCTTTTCCCTTTTCTGCATTTAGCAGCACAACAATCCTGCGAGGGAGATTAGGCTGAGAATCTGACTGGCCCACAGTCAACAAGTGAGCTTCATGGCTGAACGGGGAATTGAGCTTGATTTTCTTCCATCCCAGTCCAGTGCCACCCTCACTCTTTTAACATATATTTGCCCAGTTAGCTACTCAGCACAGATGCACAGTGTTGTTTTATTTCACTTGATTCATAATCACCTTAAGCTTTGCACAGCTGTGACATCCCAGTCTACTAACAGGCTTAATTCACAGAATGCCGAAAATCAGGATTGAGAAAAATCAATCCTGATTTTGAGAAAGCTCAAACAATTAATCCCCAGTTGGCAGCTTTGTTTATAGAATTTAACCACTGCAAATTACAAAATACACCCCATAATTAAAAGATACACGGAAAATGAACTTCAAAACATATTTTATGTACCAGATGCTCAAAAACAAGGCAGCAAGTTGAAAGATGTCCAAGGCTATTGCTTTTTGACTCTGGTCTTTTATGATCTCAAAGTCTATTTTGAGCTTTCAGGAGAATGACTAAAGCGTTTTTCCATATCTGTGTTCCAGAATAAATAAACAAAAACAAAGAACAAAAATTCAATGTTATTCAGCTGTGACTTGACATCTAGGACAGTCATTAAAAAGTACACATCTGACATGCAACTAATTAAGAAAGTAATGACATGGTCACTGGATTTTACATCTGTTTGTTGTGCATGTTAACTCTTCGGGATGAGCAAGAAACTGGAACAAATGGGCACATATGAGCCAATATGGTGCAGTGCAAAGCCTGGTGTCCTGCAGGTGTTTTGGACTGTGACGCCCAGCAACCTCAGCCAGTGTGGTCAGTGGTAAATAAATATGGCAGTTCTACTCCAAAACTTCTGGGCAGCACCGGTTCGCCTGTGTTGGCTGTTCCAGGGAAACATGATGTTCCCTGGCACCTCTCTACATATAAACCAGTGGCGAGTGATTTTGGAAGGTTAGGGAGCTGTACCAGCTACCCCAAGATAACGTCTGAGTAGGTTAGGCTGAGAGAGAGATTGGTCCAAGATAATAATAAGGCAGAGGTTCTGTGAGAGGCTGGTTTGTTTGCTCAGGCTAGTCATATGCTGAATGGCTTTGCAGTCCCCCTAAACAGAATGGGAGTGCTAATTGATCCAACTTTGTCATTATAGGCACAAGTGGGCTCCTTTGGCATGGAGAACATTGCTTTGGCTTAGGCTGCTTGGCCAGCTATGACCGTCTTGCTTCAGTCTTGCTCTCATTCGGATTCCTGCAACATGTTGCATATGCAGAGCTACCTTTGAAAAAACATTCTGGAATCTTCAGTTCATTCAGAACAGGATGTTGAGATCATAGCATTAAGTGCTATGGACTTTTCACTGAAGTGCTCTGTCATCTGCATTGGCTTCAGGTCCCTCTCCCGTGCTTTAAGTCCCTGAAAGTCTTGGGATGAAGGGTTTCTTATTTGATCATGAGCTCTTTTCCAGGTGCCCCTACTAGACATGGTGTGGCAGATGGTTCAGGTAGTTACTGATCTCTTCAATTGTAGGAACCCAGTTGCAGAATGCCTTCATCAAAAGAGCTCTCCTGGTATTCAGTGCTACTTTAGTGCCAGGCTAAGACCATTATCTTTTCTCATACCTTTTAATCCATATAATGTGTCAAAGTTTTTCATTGAAAAAATGGTATAGTTATTGAATTAACTGTTTAACTTTTTTCTTTTTTCTTTTTATTGACATTCCTAAAAAGTCACAAAATTAAACTGTTATAATACAATCCAATATTCAGCTTATTATACACACAATAGCTTCCAAAGCTTAAGCTGACCAGCATTCCAGCCAGATTCCCACTTGGTCTTCTGTATTGTTTGAGTCCCTATCACAAACAAATAGTGGAAGCCATATTTTCATAAAATTAGCTTGTTTTATTTCTCCTCTATATTATCTAATCTGATTAGACAATTTCTCCATCAATGCGATCATCCTTCTACTTTTCAGAAACCTTTTCAAGGAGAGGTCTTGAACATATTTCCAGATTCAGACAATTTCATTCTGGGCTGCACCTATAAGTATTGCCACTGACTTTTGATTAGATAAATTTTCATTTCCATCTATAAATAAATGAAAAAAGTAATTATTTTTCTTTTGTTACGCTTTCTAACCAATTAATTATTTCATGCCACAATGCTTCTACCTTTGGAGAAGTTATCCACATATGCTGTAATGATCCTTTATACCCACAATTTCTCCAGTACTTTTCTGGTATCACTCTATTAATTCTCTGCAATTTCACAGGGCATAAGTGCCATCTGTGTACTTCTTTTAACACCAGTTCCTTAGAATTGAATGATACCGATTTGTATGGTTGACTAGTCCATATTATAATGTTTAAATTAATCCCAAACTTTCTTAATTCCCATATGAGTGCTATATTCCTTATCAATAATGCTTTTATAAATAGATGAAATTAACTTTTTTCTTTTTCTTATCCTTCTCTATGTAGTGGCTTTCTAACCCTGTTAATGGTCTATTTGGACCTGATCCCTTATACAACTAAATTGCAGAATTTCTTATCTGAAATAATTGGAGCCAATCAGTTGTTATTTATTTTGACTGTAATTAATTTCCCTTGTATAAATAAGTCCCTTATTCTGTACATTCCTATTCCCTTCCAGTGCTTGAAGTTTAGTGGTATATACATTAGTTCAGATGACAATGGCAAGAACACCACCAGCTCAGAGTCCCATAGGGGATGTCAGCAGTGACATTCTTCCTTGCCCAAAAGTAATTTTCCATCTCATGCTTGAGTGGTAGGAGGTAGTCTACTGGTTCCATCAATGTGGCTCTAGGAAACACATCTTTGCATGGGAAGAAGCCATGGGGAATTCAGCCAGAGTTGGCTGCATTATAGCAGATTGCAGCAACCGCAAGGATTGTCATCTGTATCAAGTGTGTGCTGTCCATGTCAGGAAAGGGATTCTCATTGACTCCAGCTTGAAGATAAGAAGAATAGTGTTATGTGGTGGCATGTGCCTTTATTGTTCATAGGTTTTTCAGTGCATGACAAGTGCTTATAAATTTTGAATGCATGTACGGTTGCCAGGCTTCAAGGGATAGCTCATTGTGCCATTGTTAGTAATGGCATACACAATTAGACACTAAATAATTTACCTTGCTGTCCACAGTGCTAATTAACTGTTCAACCATCCATGCCAACTGGTGCACGTTCCTCCACACTAATCTTGAATGTGCGCAAAGGGGAGAATGCCACCAAACCCACTGTCCAGTTTAACAGGTCTATCTGTGCTAAGAAATGAAAACTCTCCTCCAAAATAATCCAGGGTATCAATTATGTGATCATATATTTGTTTCTGCAAATATGTTATTCTGTTTCTGCTAGCCAGGGATGGGAGCAAAGAACAATCCCTCTCGAAAGCCGCTGCCTGGGCTTAATGAACCAATGCCTCAAGGGCTAGTAGCAGCTTTTTCCTAGCTGGGTTTGTTAAAGCCACAGACACAGTTGTCCTACCAGATGTTCTTATACAAAACATGTATAATGATGCTCACCAGACTGATCTGAAATTCCAGAAGCAACCCTTGATCTCAGAACAGGCTGATCCCTGGATCATAGGGTACAACAGGAGAGTCGGGCCAGGACACCTTGTCAGGAACCAGAAAGTCTCCAGGTCAAACTTCACATAAGCAAGCTGGGACTTCACCAGATCATTCAGAGCCCTGGTGAGTTCAGCTGAACAGAATGCAGTGCTGCCCTGCCAAAACATAGAGATAAGCCATGTTGCTTTTGTCTCTGTAATATAAGCAATATAGGAGCTGCCTGATCCAGGAATCTTCCACTGCAGTAGAAGGCATCAGTCCTGCTGGGGGTCAGGCAGGGGCTCTGTGCAGGTAGGAGGCAACAGGAGCACTAAAGAGAGTTGGCACAAAATGTTGGATGTCTTCCGAGAGGGATCTCCTGTGGGAATGGTTAGGAAGCATTCAGAATCAGTGGCAACTTGAAGCCTTTCAGTGCAGAGACGAAGGCATTCCACAGACAGAAATTATCTCTCCCAGATACACTCCCTAATGAGATCATCTAAAACATTAGCAAACCTAAAGTTTAGATTCAACATATCAAGTGTGCTTCATGGTAAGGGATAATTAGTGCTTTTAATTCTGTGCTTGAGGACATTGTGTTCATTAACTGTATTAAAGTTAATTGGTTATGACACTTTGGCTTTCCTGTCCCTCTTAATCCCAACGCAACCATGCATGCTTCATTCTCACTCCTTGACTGATGGACAGTGGCTCAATGGCAGATCACATCATGTGCATTCGGATTGTCCAGGGTCTCATTCTTGGCCTTTCCAGGTAGGAAAGAAAAACTTCCACCAGAAACCCTGAAGGCACCTGCACATCAGTGTTGACAATATAGGCTTCATGGACCCATGGTCTGACTCCATATAAGGTGGCTTCCCCTGCTCCAGATGACTTGAGTTTGTGAATGAACCACCATAGGCTAATCACTTGGTAATCAATAAGAAGTGTCATATACCCAAGGTCAACCCATGTACACTTTTGCATGTAGACAGTCCATTGTTCAGGTGAAGCCGTGTCCAGGCATTGTGCCCAGATAGGGTAGTGCATGTGCAGGGCATTGGTAAATGTGCCATGGCTCCACCCCATGACCTTGATCTTGTCCTCATTTCCTCAGTGCCTGACAGGGAGCTCTCAAAAAGGCTTCTACTCACATTCACGCAAATGTTTCTCTCCAGGCCTTTGTCTCAACACAGGAGAGTCAGGAAGGCAGGGGCCTGGGTTGGCACACTGGATATCTAGAGTAGGGCCAATGCACACGGTCAGGCCCTTTACATATGTGGACTTTCCTTGATTGGGCATAAGGCTTGAATGGGGCCTGAGAATTATGAAATGTTGTGTGATTGGTCAATGAAAAAATAAGCAATGCAGATGTGAACTAGCCCTGAGCTTTGTTGGCTGCAGGGGAAGGAGATTTGTAGATTAAAGGTGGAATGGGGCTTCTCTGCCAGCATGGTGCTGTATGGCCCATTGGAGTCTGTAGAGGTATAGTAGTTTAGAGTCCTGGAGCCAGACTTCTGGAGACAAAGATACACAAGAATGCAGCAAAGTTCCTGACTTCTCAGGTGGTCTTTTTGATAACTGTCTTTTTTAAAAAGAGGAACTGAATGCAGGCTAAGAGCAGCCATCTGTGTGAAAGCAAGTCTCATGGAAATCTCTCCCATTATTCTCCAACAGCTGCAGTGAGAAAAAGAGAACTGCCCCATGATTGAGCATACTTGAATGTACGAAGGCAGCTCGTGATGTGAAATGTTTGAGTGAGGTGAAGCATAGTAACTATGAATTGAAAGTTTCTTCTCTCTGGAGGCATTCAGGGCTATTTTAATCCCCACATGACTTTGCTGTAACCATTCAGTTGGGCCCAGTTTGCTGCAGCCTTCTATTATACTTGACCATTTCTTATCATGTCAGGTTGTGCTTAATCATCAGCATATTAATCAGCATATTAATTCAGACCTCATGTACAGATAATGGCCACCTTCTTCAGGTTCCAGAAGTTTGAGGCATATTGGACTATGGCAGATTGTCTCAAATGTATGGGACATGCATACTATTTGTATGTCTCCAAAAAGAGGAAGCACAACACCAAAAGAGAGAACCAATGAGGTCAGTGTTTTGCATAAAAAGTAGATATGCATATAGATGCATAGGTACAAACTTGGATAGAATTAGTCTTCCCCTGAAAACTCAGGCTGTCAGCCTGGGTTCACAGTACTCCTGGACTGTGCCCTAAACCTGGATGCCCAGGTTTCAGTGGTGGCCATGAGTGTGTTTGCATGGCTGAGATGAGTGTGCCAATTGCACCTACTCCCAGAGATGCCTGTTCTGGCAATGCTCAGGCATGCCTTATTTACATCTCGGTGTAACATCTGAAACTGTTCAGAAGCTTCAGCTGGTCCAGAAGGCTGCACCTAGACTGTTGACCAGGGCTGGTTACAAGGGGAACATGGCTTCCAGGTTGCAACAGCTTTGATGGCTGTCAGCCTAGAAGAAGATAGGCTGGTGGAACTTCTAATAGAGGACTTTCCTCTGCCAAACATCTTTCCTCTGCCTCTGTCAACCCTATGGGTATTTATACATAGTTAGGTACTAGAAGCCCCGGTGCTAGCAGCTGTAGGAATTTTTGCTGCCTAAATATGCATGGGATTGTATCCTGAGCAACAGAAATCTCTGTTGTCTCCTTTGCATCATCCACCTTGAATCATACCTCAGCTAGACTGTTCAGCTGCCATGAGCTGAAGACAAAATCTATAAGAACAGCTGAAGGAGAAAGGTGCCAACCATTTCACTTGAAAGACATCATTCAGTCAGATTTCTTGCACACCCACCCTGAAAGTTTCCTGATTCACACAATTATTCTCTTGAGGCTACACAAAATGAGAAAATTTGCATTACAATAGTTGGCCAGTTGGTTTTTCTCCGCATAATGATAGTTTGGTCTATTAACATTACATAATCAGAGCAGAAGTTCCCTCAATGGATTTTAATTCTGTTTGCTGGAGGTTTTACCTAATTTCTTAAAACTTTGACAAGAGTCTAGATGATCTGGATTGGACCATCTTTTGCTCCTTTGTTTGGCCCAAACTCCGGTACTCCATGTAGCTGTTGTTGTGTGCCCTTCCCTTGTTTTGGTTTACAGGAGAAAAAAGCAGAAAGCAGGAAGCTGATATTTGGGGATGTTTCTGACTAGATATTTTGTGACAATGTTCCAGAAGGACAAGTTAGTAGAACTACTTATGTGTAAATTACAATGCAGAATCTGAGCTGGGGTTTGCTAGTTAGCTCTAAGGCAAGGCAAGACAAGACAAGGCAAAGCCAACCCTTGGCGCAGAAATGTCCTTACACATTATGCGTAGCGTATGTGTCTGGGGACATTCTGTCTCTTCTTATTCAGAAACTTGGATTTCTGATTTAGATGCCCTCTGCCATCTCTGATACCAGGTATGGAAATGTGCTGTACCAGCATTTTCCAAACTAATTTGGCCACAAAACTTTTGGAAATATACTAATAGAATCTATAAATTCTTATTTGGGGTTTATGTAATATCCCTGGGATAAAGTGGGACCAGGGAAATTTTGGAACAAAATACATAGCGGAAATGAATCTTATTTTTATTCAAATAGTGCTGCATGTGTTGCTTAGAAATGCATTTTTTATTTTTCATTTTTAAGATTAGTTTTTGGAGGCATGCTTTCTATTCTATAAAGTACAAATAATAGCAAGGGCAGAATAAAGGGAAATTATTTAAATTAACAACTGTCCTTTTGAATAGGAGTTAATTTGCATAGCCTTGAATGACTTACTAGCCTTAAACATGAATACACAGAGATTACTGAACCTAGAGCTACACTGAATTCCTAAATGTTCATGGAGCCTAGAACATTGACATTTAATTTAGAGAGCCTATGGCTGCACTCTAGCCCTAAAAAATTATTTAAGCCTTAAAAATTATTTTACAGAATTTAGCCTTAAGTCTTACAGAATTTAGCCTTTAGTTATTTAAAAACAAACAAACAAGAAAAATTTTCCTTGTGGCTAACACTAGCATTTGTTGAAGTGTGTGTTGGGGATCCTGTGTGTTGGGGATCTACACTAGAGCACCTTCCCTTTCTCAGAGAGCACTGCTATGGCATTCATTGGGAGCACATTTCCTGCTCTAGGGGCACATGCTAATAAACGCAGGGCAGTTCCCACAGGGCAGGTTCACACGGCACGAGAAGCAATGGTGATGCCTGACCATTTTTTGGTCTGTCCTCTTGCCTGAACCCTTTTTTGGTATTTCAGCGCTGTTGTTTGGTTTTGAAAAACTGCAAACAGAACAGTGGTCTATTTTATGGGGTTTCTGTAGCATGACTGTTCGTTGTGTCATCTGAACCGGAAATCCCACCTTAGTGTGGTACCAAGGCCAGGATCACAGAGCCACCTGCAAGAGTGACCCGTTGCTGCACTTGACAAGCTGCTAACCAGAAACTGCCACCAGCTTAACAAGCTGCCATATGGCATGACTCTCATTGGTGTCCCCACTGTTCCTACCTCCAGCCCTGAAGATCTTATGGCCAGCACTGGGAGAAGGGCACTGGCACTCAGTGGATTTGTCCAGTTGGGGGCTGCATGCTTCAGCAGATTCCTTCATGTTGCAACAGCAGGATTCCTTCCTTGCATGAACAGCTGAGCCAGAAGCAGCATGGTGGCAGTGGCAGCAGTGCCTGGGTGGCAGTTGCGCACTGCAGTGGATTCCCCTTGCATGTGCCAGAGCAAACCTCCTTGTGAGTTCCTGGAAGGGGTGAAGATCTGCTGCAGGAAGGAGCAGTAGGATTCCTCCTTTGTCCCCTGGCAGTCAGCCGCAGGGGCAAGAAGCAGCTGGGTGGTGGTGTCCCATTGGCTCCTTTTTCTTGCTCTGGCTTGCCAATCTGCCATGTGCTTCAGCAAGTCAAAGCAAGAAAAGGGGTCCAGTCCTGCTTCCTCCCATCACTGCCACCCAATTTCACTGCAGTGTGTGCAAAGGGGCAGAGGAGGAATCGACTGAGTGTTGCTGCTCCTTTCCACAGGGTGGCCCAGTTGAGTTGCCTCTTTTTGCCTGAGCCTAGATCGAGCAGGAGGGGAGTGTGCCTGACCAACTTCTTGCCCTCTCTGCTGCACTTCAGGTCATGAGCTCAGTTTGTGCAGCAGAGACAGCTGTGGTGAGTCAAAATAAGTTGATGATTGCATCTACCAAAACGAGGAGCCTCGTTCCTCACTGGTGTTCTTCCTGGGATATCACTGGGAGCACTGGGAGGAAAGTAAATGGCAGATGAAATGGCAGGACATGCCCGATTGTCTTTCAGGCATATCCAAGCAAAAAACCATGTATGGTGGAAACCACACGGTGCTGCTTGTTGTGATGTTGGAACCCAGGTGCTATGTTGAAAATGTGACCTTGTGTCACAAGTAAATACATTTGTGGAAGAAGCAGGAGGAACCAGAAAGCTGATACGTGCTGGCAAACATCCTCATTGACAGAATGAATGAGCATAGGGTTTTTTGTGGGTATGGAAAGGGAAACGGGGTGGGGAGAGAAGAGGGAATGGTGCTGCTGCCGCTGCTTGTTATCTTGACCCTCGCCAACTATTTCCTAGCTATCCTGGGCCATTTGCCCACAAGTTTTCCAACAAAAGATGTGCCTAGCATGCTGACTCCATAAGGAATAATAATCAGCTTTTATGGTTCCATTAAGTCTCTCTTATCAAAACCCCAGATTTCTTCAAAGCTATGCCCTGTCTCTGGCACAAGCTTGTATCTTGCACTGGAATATGTGAGCCAGCTTTCAGGTTAAGTATTAAATTGCATAAGTGTACTTACCAGAAGCAAATCCTTAGTCAGATCTGAGCACAAAATGATGAATAAATGTTTCTGATAAGTTAATACGATCTGAAGAGAAACCAGAGTATCCTGAGAAGTTAGTGTTTTTGTTGTCAGATGTTGATGTGCAAGTGTCTTACTGAGACTCTTTGCTCTTGCAGCTAAAAAGGTAAGATCTAGGGAGGCTTTGAAGGGGACACTGTCTAGAATCACACCTGGTCCATCTTTTAGTATTCTGTTTTAATATGTTTAATTTAGGGTTTTATTTGTTAATTCAGTGTTTTACCTTGTTAATTCATAATGGCCTATGGCTAAATGCAATAAACTGATTGATTGACTGATTAGTTAATATGCTCTTGAGTAGTATGTTGATAGGTGGCATGTTGAGCAAATCATACTTCAACAGAACCACCGTTCCAAAATCAAGAAGCAGATTTCCTAAAGGAGTAAATCAGTTGCAACTTGTACATTAACGGGTTTTCAGGAAACTGGAGAAAAAAACAAGAAAGAGAAGAGGCTTGCAAAAGAAAGATGCAATTGGAGCAGCCTTCTTTAGGCAAGAGTGGTATTGCCTAAATGACGCAACTGTGCTTGCTGTAGGCTAAAAGGGCACATGTGCTTCTGAGAAATATCCAACAGCTTGTAAAATCTTTTTCCAAACAAGACACAAAACTTCTGCCTTTACTTCAAGAGGACATCCAGTGAAGGTGATCACGGGCCTTTCCTGTCAGCTATGACATCGCAAAGGTACAATTCCAGGTATCTGCTAATCTGCTAGCTTTCCATTTAGCCTAATGGTCAGGGATACCAATGTACCAACAGATACCTCTCTCAGTGCCTGCACCCTCGGTGTTTGTTTACTTATTTTAAAGAAGTATTACAAATTCTCTCTCTCTCTCTCTCTTTCTTTCTCGGAGGCTAATATGCAGCAAAACGCCCATCTCCAGGGCTGTTTCTTTTTCCAAGAATGCTTATGGGTCTTAAATGGCAATCTTGGAGAATAAAAATTATGAGTGGTTGTAGCCCAACACTTCATCTTAAAGTGCTTTTTGCAGTTTGAGAGATTCCTCTGTTATTAAAAGTGCTTGCTAAGGCTGATCAGATATATCAATCTATGATACAGATATATACTTACCTATTATTAGTGAATAAATGTGATAGCAGCGTCTTAAAGAAGAATAGAATAATGAATTAGACTGTCCTATCTTGTTCAGTCAGGAGTGTTGCCTGTGTACCTATCTTGGAAGTGTTGGTGCAGCTTAGTTACGTCACATTCAACAAACGATGCTCCAACATTTGATGTTCCATTTTCTCAACAAGAGGTTCGGTAAGATGGCTCACTCTAGGAGGTAGTCATACAGTTAAAGCTTCTTTAACTTTTTTTTTTTTTTGCCAAAAATAAGTGAGGGATATATAGGTTTCCCTCAAGAGCAGTTAATAGTCTTTATAGATTCGTCCTCTGTGTAACAATTGAGTATGTGTTTTTTCTATTTGGCTTAGAAAATTGCCTGGACTGGTGAAGGGAGTGGAACTTCTAAATTTAACATCAGTGACAGGGTTTCAAATGTACTTTATGCCTGGAATATCACAAGACACCCCTGAGTCATACAGATTCTATCCCTTATAATGCTGTTGAAATGTTAACATCTTGCTAGTAAACGATGAAACACAACTCCATTATTTATTTAAAATTAGCTGAGGCCCCCTTAAAGGTATCCACTTTTGGTAAATCTTGCTTCAAATTTCATAACCATTTATATTTTTCTATCTAGAAAATAAATAGAAATAGAACCATAGAGTTGGAGATGCAGGTAGAGGTGGAGATAGACAGCAATGAGCCATCTTTAAAGAACCCACTGAATCAAAGGATTTGCTTCTGAACAAACATGCTTACCACCCAAGATTATGTATTTTTACTTAGATGGAAGTTTACTGTTCTGAATGGGGCTTATTCTCCATTAACTGCAGATAGGATTCCAGCCTGATGGATGCAATCCTGTACACATTGACCTGAGAGTGAGTCATTAAACACAAAGAACCTTACTTCTGTGTAAACACAGAAACACAGAAACATAGAAATGGAGTGAGTCAGAAGGGGTCTCCTGGGCCATCTAATCTGACCCCCAGCTCCAGCCGGCTCCACTCACGACATGCCCAATGATTGCACAGTGAAACTTCTGCCCATGGGATCCTACACTGTTTTAATCACTATGAAGGTGCTTGTTCTTTTTGTCTGTTTATTTTTATTGTACTTCTAAAAATTATAAGAAAAGCCAGGGGGAAACAAAATAAAACAAAATAGTATAGTTTTCATTTAATAAAGTTTGAATATATCAATTACAATAAATACATGTGAAGCATGCTCCCGTTCTCTCTGCCCCACACACACAGAGTGAGAGTGAGAGAGAGAGTATATATAGATAATAAGAAAGTACACTGCTATCAATACAAATAGTTATGCATAAGCATCAGTAAAGATAAAGCAAATACTCATCTTCTTTCCAAATAACATTGCATTTACTTTTGTTCAGTCCCTAAATTGCAACAGGTGGGGGAGGGTTAGGTTGCAATCATGACTGGGCAAATGAAGTATTTAACAATTTCCATCTACATGCCATGGTTCCAATGCAACCCTCTCCCCAGTTTGCAAAGAGCAAAGCAGACCTGCTATTCTACCTGCAGCTTGGAGCTGAACAGTGACACCTGGGTGCTTCTTAAGGGATGCTTCCTATGTGTGGACGCACCCCCTTAAGAAAGTTGAATAAAATGTATATATGCCTGTCTTCAAAAATAAGCTTTCGTATATGTTGAAGGATACATTTCTATGACTGGGAGAATGTCCCCTTGGAGATATGCCCACAGTGACTTCAGGTCAAAGCAATCCAAATCTCCTTATGATATGTTCAGCATGCAGATTGAACAGATAGGGAGATAAAATACACCCTTATCTGACACCTTTGCCTATGGGAAGCCATTCTGTTTCTCTGTATTCTGTCCTAACTGTAGCTTCTTGTCCTTCTGTCCTTTTTTAGGCTGAAAAAAGTCCTCAGGTCCAAGCATTCTCCTGGGAGCTTAATGATTTTTTTTCCAATCGAAACACACATAGGATCAATGTTGAGCCAGGCAGGACACTATGAAATCTTGTGGGAATGAGTGTCCTGGGGATAGAGAAGTAAGAGGTGAGGTGACTCAGGGTTTATTTTGGGGGCAACCTTTCATTTCCTGATTGACACAAGGGAACTATGGCAGATACCTCTTGCTCTCCAGATACCTATATCAAACTGACCCATTTGCAGTGCCATCCTCTCGGCAGCTCTGCCTCAAGGGTTCTTGGAAGGGCAAACCCAGAAATTCCTTACAGCAATGTTTGGTATAGGGGCATCCTGCTTGACAGTTTTTGTGCAAAAACAATTCTTTGGATTGGACTCCCAGCTAGGATTTCCTGTAGGAGGCCATTATCTAGCCATGGGGTGTAAGATTTAAGGTGCCATGAAGCTTTTTAACAGGCATATCACACAGTTCCACCTTAAATATATTGACAGTGTTTGGCATGGGGTGTCTTACAGTCTTGAAAGTGACTTGCATCAAAACATATAATTGGTCTGGACAACTGGTTAGGGAACTTAGTGGGGACAGTCTCTCAGTAGCGACGGGATATCAAATAGAATAACCCAGGATTTATTTTGGGGTTCAGATTCCAGTTACCCATTTCTGTATAAGAGCATCAAGCTTTAAGGTAGTGATTCCCAAACAGGTGGTGAAAGATCCAGCTGGTCAGTGAGGAAAAAGGGCAGGTAGGGGATATTAGGAAATTACAGGTAGTCCCTGGGTTATGAACAACTTGTACTTAGAAATGCACAGACTGCCATAAATGTCATATGACTATCTCTCAAGAAAAGCTGTGAATATCTACCTCCCCCCCCCACTGCATCCCTACAAGCTGGCGTTCACCATGGTGCCCACCTCACAATGCCCTGGTGGGTGTCGGGATGAGGGACAGGGAGAGAGAGAGGTTGGGGAAGCAAAGGGTATTGATTAATTCACCTAAGATATGACAACCCTATTGCTTCTAGTATGAAGAAAGAGGCATGTGGGCACTAGGGTTGTCACCCAAGAGGGAAGGTGGTGGCAGCCCAGTAAAGTTGAGGGACCACTGCTTTAAGGCCTGTGCAAAGACACGCCTTCAGGCAGGCCACGCCCGGGACGTCCAGGAGTCTCTTTGGCCATGGGGGTTTATGAGTTGGTTGAACAGAGGTTTGCTAACTTTACTCAGGCTTTACACAGCCTGTCATTGAAAGTATTGGGACCAAGGAACTGACTTCAGCTTCATGTTGCAAAGCCAGCCTAAGTTGTTAATTTCCATATAAGTGGAGGACACAGCAGCAGTGCTAGAGGCCCCTCCCATAATGGGGAGGCATCCACAGCAAATATCTGAAAATACCCACCCAGAATTAGGGCTGGCAGCCTTTCATCCAGGTTCTGTGACTGTGCTTTTATCAGCAGTTTGGTTGCTGTAGTGATTCTCTGGAAAACTATTTCCTGGACTGTCAAGGTTGCTACTTCTGAAATGCAGCAGATCAAGCTGTTGTTAAAAGTTCAGGTGCAAGGGCCAGCTGAATCTTAGGCAACCTTTGGATCAACTGAAAAGTAATGCTACAAATATTTCAGACTGTCTCTTTCAAAAGGAACAAGGGGGTAAGGGAGGAGAAAAAGAGCAATAGTATTCACCCATTATTGAAATCTAAATAACTGCTCTTGGGAAAAAGTAAGGGAAATGGAAGGCATTTGTTTTTAATGATAAGAACATTGGCAAAGTTCCCTGTGCAACCTCACACTGCTGCCAAATTCCCCTAGAAAATCTAAGTTTGCCCAATATTATTAGATACCTCTGTCAATTATCTTGCCTCTAAAACAGGCTTCAGAAACTATTTAATTTCTTTATATTAATAGTGCTTCCTTTGGGTGCTGGGTAACTTTGGCTGTTTTTCCCATACCAAGCCAAATGGCCTCTACCAACTGAAAGTTTCTTGTCAACAGGAGAACAGTCACACACATGATTGAAATAAGCTCTGAGCACACTCCACCTGGCTAGGGGGAAGGCTGGCCTGCCCTGGCCAAGTGTAATCTGGAAGAGACTTTCTCAGCCTGCTTCCTTCCAGCATTTTTGACCAAGACTCCCATCATATCCAATCAGCCTGGTCATGGCAAATGGGGATAGTAGGAGCTGTGGTCAAGCAGGTCTAGTGAGCCCAGGCTGGGGAAGGCTGACCTGGTAGATCATGGAAAACAGGAACTAATTTAGGAACTTAGACGGGGCAAGACTGACTATTCATCTTGCTCAGAGTTGGACTCGCCAACGAGCGACTGGCAATGGCTCCTGCAGTCTCTGGAACAGGTCTTTCTTCCTAACTTGAGGTGACAGGAATGGACTTTGCAGCTGTCTCCTGGCCAAGTGTCTGCTTTACCACTTTGTTATGATCCCATCTTTCCATGGACACAATCTGGTCGATCATGACAGGCCAGGGTAAACATTTGGTGCTGGAGTTAATGCCAACACCTGCACCTGGCAATACTTAGTAGGAACAGAGAATTTCAGCAGGTTCTTCTTCCTCACCCTCTCCATACAGATGTCTGGCAGTTGCACTCAACAAGTGGCATTTGACACACCCTCTCCTTCCTGTGCACCAGGAAGCAGCTATGAAGTGGTAGATGAACACTTTTGATAAAGCCTTCACGACAACTGATTGGCGAAATGCAATCAGTTTGGCTAATCTACACCAAGGCGGTAATCTATTTCTAGCAGTTTCTATTTCTACCATGAGCTTTTAATTCAGTGAATGGATCTTAATTGCCCATGCGAGACAAGGGCACCCCCAAACACCCTGTGCTTCAACAAGAATAGCTCATGGCAAGGTATTGTTGCTGCCCACATTCATCCTCTCCACCATAGCTGCTATCGCAAAGGTGATAGCTGAGATCAGAGGGAACCAGAAAGCCTGAGCAGAAGGCTGCACCCTGGCTTTAGGATGCTCCTTTATGAGGCAAGGTGGGACTGGAACTCTGCGGAAGTGGGCAGCATTGAAATGATCTGGCTTCTTGGTTAGCCAGAACCTTTCTCCTTTGTCTAGCCTTCCAGTGGCAGAAGAAGGGCACCAAGGAAATGCAGCTTTTGCTCATAGAGCCAACAATATTCTTTTCACAGTCCGGTATTTTCATTGCTGCGGGATGCCAGCAAGGCTAGCCTTCTCGGTGATGCTAGTTTTGTCCAGTCCTTCTGGACCTGCAGAGAAGAAGCATATGAGGAGAGGGAACGTTTCAGCCCTGCTCCAAGTCTGTCTCATTTATTGCCCTCAACACATGGGTGGGCAATGCTCTGAAGAGGAGGACTTCTGATTTCCCAGTGTTTGTGCTGCATGGAGAGCTTCCATGGATTCAAGAGGGTCTTCTCTTCAGACTATTACCTCTACAATTGAAGGATGAAAAATGTAATGAGGAGAGAAGTGAGGCAGGAGTTGTTGTTATTACGTTTCTGGGTGGTTCACTACATTTAAGTCAACCATCCAGATTTCAGCCAGGCTCAACCCTGCTGAGCTTCCAAGATAAGGCAAGATTGGGCACTTCAGACTCTGTATGGTGAGGTGCTTGTGTCCAGGGCTATTAAGGCTGATATTTGCAAGAAGATTTCCTAGTGGTTCCTCCCAGCAACACAATGCACAGTTTAAAAACCTGTGCATTGCTGTCCACAATACAGCTCTGGATTTTGTTGTGGGAGCATGTATCTTCGGAGTAATAAATAATAATCTCACTGCCAATTGCTGTTATGTGGAATAAGGGACAGGCACATTGACATCATATTGAATAAGAACACTGTTCGATGGGAAGACTGTCTTGTGCTACAGACTGATAACTCCATGTGGCATGGGCTCATATATCCACCATTTCCGTATCTGGACAGGGTTAGTCTTGCTGTAGTTATCCATTTGCTGGTGACCTCTGATCTGGTTTACTGCAATTCCTTATATGAGAGGTTGCCTTTGGAGAACACCCAGAAGCTTCAACTGGTCCAAAATAGGGCAGCAAGATGGTTACCCTGGAGTAGTCAACATGATGACCTGATGCCACTGGGTGCCCATGTGTGCTGGTGATCTGCCCATGTCTGGACCCAATTCAAAGTGCTGGCATTAACTTTAATAGTTCTGATGGGTTTGGGACCAGGTGGCCAGAAGCATTGCCTCCTCTAAACCCATCCGCATCTTAACAATGCCCTCTGTGGCTCTTCTCTAGGAGTCACTGACAGAGGAAGGGAGGTGGGTGGCCACCAAGAAGAGGGGCCTTTGTCTTCTGGCAGCCTGACTGAGCTTCCCAGAAGGGCTTGCTTTGTGCCTACATTGCAGTTTTTCTGGCACCAGACAAAGACCTTATTTTCCCAGTCATTTCAATCTTTCAGTTTCTGTATTCCAATATGCTGCTGTACTTTCATGTTTGCATTACTGCTAGGCTTTACTTTGGCTTTTTTTAAACTTCTGTTTCCAAATGAATTTTTTAACTTTAAACTTTCATAGTGCGTCTTATGGCTTTGTTGATGGTTTTACTTGTGAACTGCCCAGTTTTACTATTGGATAGTATAGAAGTGACATAAATAAGGTAATGTCTCCAGTTCAGGCCCTGGATGATCCTGACCCTGGGAGAGTTAGTAAATAGAAATATTGAGACCTGGGCTTATTTTGAATGTCCCAAAAGAAACAGGAAAGAGTGCATTGTGAATAAGGCTATTCTGTATGCTCAAGAAGCAAAAGACAAGGCCCAAGTCTGGTACTCTATTGTACACGGTGGCAAGTATGATAAGAGATGAATCCTAGAATAAGCACTAGAAGCAGTGCACATTTGATTCTTCTGGTTGTATTTGGAGTCCTTGTCTCTTCTTGGGGGATGCAATAAACGAAGCAGTGCCTGATGTTGTCACAGTGTCTCTCAGGGTCTAACTACTTGGGACTACTAGATACTCACCTCTACTCCCCATGGCTTAGTATATAGAGAAAAAAGGCAGGAAAACCCAAGAAGACACCAGCACTATTAATAAGCGAGTCAAGGAAGGTTATAGAAGAGACTAAGGCAAGGTTAGGCAACTTCATGTAGTCCAGATTCATGTATTCCTGGCTTTAGTCCAAAATATCTGGAATGTGATAGGTTGGCTATCACTGCACAAGGTTTGCTTTTAAAAAAGGAAGGTTTTCCTACATGAAAAGAAACAAAAATACATTGCAACACAATAGAAGTAAAAGATTCTAAGGTAAGCAAGGGTGGGAATTGACAAGCATATTGAAAAAATAAAATAAAATAAATAGAGTTGCATCTGATGATTGCTTTGCATGAGCAGAAAGCCCTCCTCTTCCAGCAATGTGAGGCACCACACTCCCTCCAACCCTCCTCCAGCCTTGTATGGTATCCCTGGCTGTTCTGGAGCTCCTCCAGCTCTCAGGAACAGCTCTTTCGGAGGGAGCATGGAGGGCTGTGGGCTGCAGGGAGAATTGGGGAAAATCAGGTGTCCAGCCTGGTGTGAAGAGAAGCACATTTTACTTGCACAAAGCCACCATCGGATGCTACCTGTTACTATCAACAAGCCTAACTCCTTTATGTCAGATGAAGAAAATGAACAGGGTAAGTGACTGAACTGCCAGAAAGCCAAGGACTAAAGGTATACTAAAGGAGACCAGGGAGAAGACTGCAGAGAATCTGGATCCTTTGGATCTGCAGAAAATACTGGAAAGTGATTAGGGCTTGAACTAATTTAGGCAGACTTGGCAGCTGTCTGTTTTGTTTCTTGTTTTTGAAACTGCTCACTTGCTCCACTCCACCCTACCCCCAGAAGGGAGTCTGAAGAACTCAGTAACATAAATGTGATTACTTTCTACATCTTACCAACCCTAGCCAAACCTCCTAGATAAGGAAGAATTGGGGGCAAAGTCTTCTATTGCACACACAGAAGTCATAAAAAGACTCTGATTTTACAGTGTCTGTGTGTGTGCATGTTGACCAGGAATTCAAGAAGAAAGTAGAAATGTTCTAATAATAGAAATGTTCTAATAATAATAATAATAATAATAATAATAATAATAAGTGTCTTTACCTGAAGAACCAGAGCAGTTTCAGCAGATACCTTGTTGCTTGTGTGGTCAGGAGAAATGCTTTGTGGACTGAGTACAGCTGGTGAGTGAACGCAGAAAACCCACTATATAGGAAAGCATAAGTAAGTGCCTGAGAAGCAATTAAAATAATCGGAGAAGCTATTTTTGAAACCAAACTATAATGCCAGTATGCAACTATAATCCTTGTTGGCACGTAGTCTTGAATAACTCACTTAATGTATTTTTTTGACATGGTGTTAGTATTTCTTGACATTGTGTTAGTATTTCTTGACATTGGGTTTGTAAAAAAAAAATGCTTAGAGGGAATTCGTTGAATCCTTAGGCCAAGCAAGTCTGAGTTCTCATACTGGCGTTAGTGCAAGTAAAGGCAAAATGAGAGCCAGGGTGGTGTAGTGGTTAAGAGTGCAGATCTGGGACTCGGGGGTCTTGGGTTTTAGTCCCCACTGGGTGACCTTGGGCCAGCCACAGTGTGTCAGCCCAACCTACCTCACAGGGTTGTTGTTGTGGGGAGTAGATTTCAAGAGCAGCAGGAGGAGAACAGTGTGAGCTGTTTTGAGTTAACAGGAAAAAGTGGGATATGAATCTAATAAATAGATAAATAAGTATAATGGAGAAGAGTGGCACCCTGAACCGCATCACCCAAATATTTTACTTGCAAAACCAGAGTACCATAATGGAAAGTAACCAATGCATGGATAGTCATGAAGTTATGTCATGTGTTTCCATGCACCCACCCATTAACACTTTCATTTTGCATCTTGCAGTGGATTTGATTATATCTATTGGTAGAGTCATCTTGAGTCTCAGCAGCGAGAACTTGCATGGCCACAGGGGCACCCAGTTTCATTCCCTTTGGAAAAAGATCACTAAATCCTGACAGGAGTTAAGAAGCATTATGTGCACAGTGGACTGAGCTCAGGTGGAAGCACAACATGGCCTGCCAAACTCCACCTCTCCCACATCAGATCTCTATGGAGGCAAGCAATGCCCCTGTATGCCCCAAACACCTGACCCACCACAGCGTACTTCTCTATGCTTGTTTGCCTCTGTGTCATGCTTAGTTGCTGTCACCCATTATTTCTCTGACATCCTTCCACAGGCAGCAAGCTTACGTCAGCTGGAAGGGACAGAGGCATTTCCTCTGGCCTGCAAGAAGAGGAGGCTGAGGCAGCACCATGATTCACGGCAACATGGCAGGGCCTCTCTGTCCCACCCCAGAACACCTTCCCTAGTGCCAACCCCAGAGTTGCTCTCCCAGCTCCATGGCTCTTTCCATGCCAGCTGTGAGGGCAGAGGGAGAGTGTTCCAAAGTCTTAGTTCTGACCTTGGAGAATCTTTCCAAGGTTGGAGCCGGAAATCCGCCTTTTCCTATGTCCTTCTAGACAGGGCCTAGCAGCCATAGGATCATTCATTCATTCATTATATTCATATCCTGCCTTCTTTCCTTTCAAGGAACTCAAGGTAGCTTACCTAATTCTCCTCCTCCTTCTCTCAGTCTTATCCTCATAACAACCACCCTGCGAGGGAGGTTGGACTGAGTTGGCTCCATGTATATGTGGGAACTCGAACCTAGATCTCCCAAGTCCCGGCCCCACACTTTCATTCACTCTAACAAAATATGCAGAAAATGTATGATAGCATAATTTTTCAAAAGTCTATTTTGTGTTCACGAGCATTTAAAAATACATTTCCAAAAATACATTTGTGCATTTCTCTTCACAGATGAATATGGAAATAGGACAGAATGAACTGATGAATGAGCACATGTGAAACTGACTGGGCCAGAAACAGACCGATCATTTCTTCTCTGAAAATTGAAGAAATGCGGAGTGTATTTGTGTGCGCACTCACCATTTAAAACAGCATTCCACATCTCTGCAAAAGGTATACATAGGAATGAAACAGGGGCAGTGTTTTCTAGGACTGGAAAATAGAAGTTTGTGCGGAAAAGGAACAAGAGTCCTGTGTGCTAATGTCCACTTTGCTTTCTGGCTCCTGCAAGTTGCAGGTGCTTGGAAAAGTATGGGAAGAACGGCACAGGCTTAAAGCATCTCTCTCTGCATGCATACCTGCCACAGGTGCAGGGAGGGGGGAAAGGGGCAGAAACCGCCATCAACAAATCCACTCAGGAGAAACACACTGTTATCCATTGAACTCTTTGGGAGCCACTCTGGAAGGCTTCCATTACTAACTGAAGACCTAAGCTTATGCAGGTTTAGTCAGAAAAAATAAACATGGGGCCATGTAGTACAGAGCACGCTAAACTAAAAAAGTTTAGTTTTGAACTGAAAAAGACAAGATCTAGTGCAGATAGGGATTTTTCCTGTTTCTTTGGCCATCTTTTGCTGTCACTTCCCTGAGGATGTTGTCGTATTAAAAAACAAAAAAAGAAAAAAGGTAAGATTTATTTAAATTTCAATATTAATTCAATCCGTAAAATATCTTTAAGTGGAAGCATACATTAAAGCCAGTTTATGCAATATCAATAAAAAATAAGAAATATAAGGAGTCAAGAAATGATAAGTATGTAAACACTAAATTAGATAAATTCAGTCACGATTAAATTGTGTCCAATTTTTGCAAGGACTTACAGTCTACTGTTCCAGAATAATACAATGTAATTGCATTTTCCTATTAATCTGTTTAAAAACACATGTGGTATAATGGTTTAAGGAGTTGGGCTGGGCCTCTGGAGATCCAGATTTTAGTCTCCACTTGACCATAAAGCTCACTGGGTGATTTTGGGCCAGTCACTTATTCTCAGCCCAACCCACCTCACAGGGTTGTTGCTGTGAAGATAAAATGGAGAGGAAGAGGATTATGTTTGCTGTTTATCTGTCTATTTACATACTATCTTATTTCTTTAGAGGAAGTAGATAGTATGTAAATACAATAAACACACATTTCCTTGCTTCTTCCCTTCCTTTCTCATATTTTATTCCCCAGGAAATCACATGGTTAAAAGACATTTCCAACACATTTTGCAGTCTTCAAAGATCACCCCTTTGAGGACATTCTCTTTTAGTTAATTTTTGCACCTTTAATTATAATTTTAATCTTTGCATACTTACTGGATCTCCTTTGTATGAATCAAGTTGCGTTCTTCTAAGGAAAACAACCTTCCACTCCATAATTTTTCTGCTTAAGCTAGTAGGGACAAACTTGATGAAGGTCTAGAAGAAGCTTCTTTTGTAGTTAAAGTTTTGTAGTGAAAGATAAATTCTCATCGAGCAATAAGTTCTATTGAACTTAATAGGACCTACGTCTGAGTGAACATGTATAGGATTGTGCAGTAAAACATTTTAAATCCTTTTTTCTTTTATAGAATATTCATGATACTCCGTATATATATTTATAGATGCATGAATATGCATATGAATGGACAAACAGAACAATCAACATAAAGGTACAGAAGTGGACGAGCGTTTTCTAGTTCGGCGCTATTGCCAGTAAGCAGGAGAACCATGCATTGAAGTGGGGGGCACATCAGCTCGTGGTGCGGTGATGTCTGGCTTATCCTAACAATCCTTCCCAGAGACATTGACGGGGGTCTCGGGCTTGCTGGTTTTTGTGTACACATTACCTGGTTGTGACCTGCTTTGTCAATGGATTTATTTAATTAGCTTTTCTATTAATGCCTTATCCTACATTCAGCTCAGGCAAGAGAATTCCCAGTTTGATTTCCATTAATTTTCAGTGTCCACCTCCTCCCCAAAGGTAACAATTCCTTGTGTCAGACCTGGTCATTGTTGCCTTCAAAAATAGTAAGGGCACAATCCTATATACGTTTAGACAGAGGAAAAGCCTCACAGTTCTCAGTGTTCTCCAGACAGTGATTTTGCAGAGAGCTTTGGAACATATCTGTGCAGAAATACCTAAACTTTCCTAATGCCTAATGCAATGAGCCTAATGCAAGAAAAGGTTCTGGCCCTCTCCCCCTTTTGCTTTGTTGACTGCACAAACTTTCTTTTTAACTAACTAACTAACTAACTAACTAACTAACTAACTAACTAACTAACTAACTAACTAACTAACTAAGAAAGAAAGAAAGAAAGAAAGAAAGAAAGAAAGAAAGAAAGAAAGAAAGAAACCTTTGCTGCAAAATGGTTGTGATGCCATTCCTTTGATTCCAGCTTGTCTTTGGCATACCAGGCTGGACATTCATGGAAAACCTTACAAGCTTTACAATACATTAAGAAAGATCTGTAATGCGGTTATTCATCATGGTATTTACAGCCCTCCTGCCCTTTGGTATTAGTCATGCAGCTGATGCACATTTCCTGGAAGCTGTTGAGGAAGGGCAGAACCCATTTCACAACTGTTTTACCAAACAGCCTTCCTTTTTTATCTCTTTAAAAATGCCATGGTAAAATACCCATGAGAGAGTTGGACAATTTCAGAGGTCTCATATACTCAGAGACAGCTTTCCTGTCATTTTCAAAACTTAGGAACAAAGCAATTGCAGCAAGCCTCTTACTCAGTGCACTGGCATCTGTGGAGAAAACACACACACATCGGCATCTCCTGGAGAAAACACATGCACACGCGCGCGCGCGCGCGTGTGTGTGCGTGCAGACTGGCTCTGCTGTTTTGCTATCCACCCACATGGAAAATTCCATAGGTATGAAGCTTGTACCCTTAAAGGCAATCTAAAACACACACACACACAGATTTTGAATGGAAAAAAACTGTATGAGAAACTGGCCCCATCTCCGCACAAAGAGGCCACTGCAATACCATTCAGCTTCTTGTGGCTTTTCATACGGGGCTAGTTCTGCTCCTTGTGGTTTTAATGTTCATTTAATTTGCTGTTAGATTTTAATGTCCCTTTTTCTTTTTTGTACACCCTTCTGTCTACAAAAGGTGGATTCCTGATCCAATTCATTAAAACAAATGTTTTTTTACAACCAAAACATCATTGAGAAAGTCTTTCATCAAAAGCTCCTGAGTAAATTTTGTAGTAATAGGATAAAATGACAGATATTATTACACAAATGGCTAAATACAGAAAGTGACAGTAAATAGACATTTCTGGTTTTTGAAAGAAGTTCCCAACAATCAGCACTGGAACATTTGGTTGTGCAAACTAGACTTAGGATGAACAAATGTGCAGATGATGGCACAATACTTAAGACTGCCCAACCCAAACTGGGATTTCAAAAGATCCCACAGAGGGGAAATGAACAACAAAACAGCAAAGAAGGTTCAGCATTGGCGTACAGAGATATGAACTGGGACACAAACTCCTAATTTTAAATAAATGTTGATTGGTCTCTGAAAAGCTGCTGCACCCCCAGAAAGAGAGAAAGAGATGTTGTGGAATGGCAGGGACACTAACAAGATCAAGACTCTTGCTGGATGCACCTGAGCCCAAGCCTAAGCTCATTTGGGGGCTTACTTGATGGCAGGAGTGGACTGGGAGCAAAGCAAGCTTTCTGTACAGCACCATTGCTCCTGTACAGCATTTTCCAACAGAGCTCGTAATGAGTAGAAATGAGCCCAGGGACCACATGTTGTGCAACAGACATACTGTACATAATATTTTGCTAGAGTTGGAGGCCTTGGTTATAGGAGACTTTGCGCAGAAGCCCT
>NW_025336334.1:58118-113430 GCF_004798865.1 Varanus komodoensis | reverse complement strand
AATACAGAAGAGAAACAATTGGAAAAAAATGTTAGGGACCACCCCCTTGACCTCTGCCACCAAATTCTTGTTTGCTCTCTCCAGTCGCTTGCTCCCCGGGAGCTTGGCTACTTATGTCCCAGAAGCCCAAGACCAACTGGGTCAGCTTGCTCTGCTGTGCTCGGAGTCAGCAACCAGAGTGAGATGAAAGGATGTTTGCAAACTGAGAGCTGAAAGAATGTTTACAAAGTGCTTAAATTAGCATCATTTCACATTTGAATGCAAAAATTCAGACTTAGGACTTGTGATTGTATTTATACAGTTTGTACCTAAAAAGTAAAGTGGCTTGGATTTGTTGGCACGTACTATTTTTGTTTCAGCAGACTTCAAATATGATATCTTATTACTAATACCATTGCATGCCAGCTTTCATTTCATTTATAACTTTTATATTCCATATATCTCCAAGGATCTGAAAATAGCATATGTTTCTCTCCCCAGTTTATCTTCACAACCATCCTGACAGATAGGTTGGGGTTCAAATATGGAATGGCCTAAGGACATTCACTGTACTTCACAGTTGACTAGGGATTTGATTTTGGTTTCTTCCATCCCGGTCCCACATTTTTATTACTACACACTACAATGCCATTCATTTTACATTTATACAGTCATTTAAAGCACATCTGATAATATTCAGCACGAACATTCACTGATAATTGTGGATAATTTAAAAATTTATAATTTATTTGATTTTAAAAATTTAAGGCTTTTATAATTTTGAATTGTTTCATATTGAAAAATGCATGTTTGTGATTTTGTAAGCTACTTAGGGACTTTTAAAGTAACTGGTAGCATAGAAATGGAAATATAAATAAATAAATAATTTTAGGAAGAGAATTTATTTCCATTCACTTCTATGTGAAAATACAGCATGTCACTTCCATGTGTTTCCTTATTTATTAATCAAGGTCCCTTTTTTTTTTTTTTGCAGCTCATTCTGATTTTCCTAAAAGTTCAGCATTCTGCAGTGAGCAGATGATGTGTGAAGTGCCTGCCTGTGTGCTGAAATTAAACAAGGTGGTTTCAAATCACAAACTCTGGGCTGTATTTATCATCACCTTTAAGTTCATGTCCTTTATTTCCATCATGTACTATTGGAGAATCACTCAGTATGTTAATGACAAGAGACAACACTACAGTCTGCCTGTAGAGGTTAAGTGTCCTCCTTCTCCTCCCACCCTGATTTCTGGATGGTCTTCTACATTACCAAAGGACATATACTTCCTGGAAACATCTGAACGAACAAACCCCAACTTTCTGTTTATGTGCTCTGTTGAATCAGCAGCCAGGATCCATCCGGAGTCTAGAATTGTGGTCCTTATGAAGGGATTGGCAAAATACAATAATACTTTGCCCAAACATTTGGGCATCTCCTTGCTCAACTGCTTCCGTAACCTTGAATTCAAAAAGTTGGATCTGATCAACCTATTCTCGGACACTCCCCTGGCTGACTGGTATTCTCAGGCTCAGCAAAGGTGGGAACCATATTTCCTCCCCATCCTTTCAGATGCCTGCCGAATAGCCATTATGTGGAAATTTGGTGGTATCTACTTAGACACAGACTTTATCATCCTCAAGAACTTGAATAACCTCACAAATACACTTGGTATGCAATCAAAATATGTACTCAACGGGGCCTTTCTCTCATTTGTGCCCAAACACAACTTTATAGAGCTTTGCATGCAGGATTTTGTGGCTAATTACAACCGCTGGATTTGGGGCCACCAGGGCCCACAGCTCTTCACCCGGATATTTAAGAAGTGGTGTTCCATCCATAGCCTCCAGAGCAGCAAAAGCTGCCGGGGAGTCACAGTCCTGCCACAAGAAGCCTTTTATCCTATCCGTTGGCAGGATTGGAAAAAGTATTTTGAAGCAGTGGAGGCTTCAGAGCTTCCCAAGCATTTTAAAAACACCTATGCAGTGCATGTGTGGAATAAGAAAAGTCAAGGCACCCAATTTGAGGTCACCTCTAAGGCTTTATTAGCTCAACTGCATTACCGCTACTGCCCTTCTACATACAGTCTAATGAAGATCTATCAGATCTAGCAGCTACCTGCTCATGGATACAGTTGAATGTCAACCAAAGTATTCAGCCATGGGGAGCTAATATCATTCTTACCTAGAAGCAACAGCACCTATCACTAAGCTGATGACTTGCCAATTCAACATTTCAAAAAGCAGATGAATGGTGATGAGTTATACCAGGCTGGGCTGTTCCACTAAAGAATACTATGAGGATCAACCAACATTTGTAATGTTCTGTTCATCATCATTAGCCTGGATGTAAAAGAAAACAAATCACTTTGAAAGGGCAAAAAGGGGATTGGGAGAGTGTGCGGTTACAGAACCATGTTTGCCATCTTTTCTCTGGTGTTAAAATGGTAATAGACTCCTTCAGTCGAAATAACATGCCATTTACTCATATTTTAATGATCATGTCAGAAACTTTTCCTGCTTCTGTTAATGTGTCTTACTACTAGTGATGTCATGGAAGTTTGCCTTTACTTGGTTTCTTATATGAACTTGACGAATGAGTAATGCTTCGCCACGTTGTGCATTTAGTGATTCATAATGTGGCAAAGCAGAAGTCCCCAGAAGTTCTTCTTATGCTTGGAACATCATCTAACTGCCCCACCTGGGGATTTCTTTCTTTCTTTCTTTCTTTCTTTCTTTCTTTCTTTCTTTCTTTCTTTCTTTCTTTCTTTCTTTCTTTCTTTCTTTCTTCAAATCTTGGATCCTCCTAGCATGATCATATTCAGCAGACATAGGTGCCCCGGGACGTGTAGTTTCCAGTGTGCCTGATGTTCAGGCACTGTTGAATTCTACGTTTTCAGGGTGCCTGGGATTGAGGTCCTTTCCATGGCAAGGTGTTCAGGAGAGAGGGAGAAACAGAGGCATTACACAGGGCAAGGCGGCATGGCTGCCAGGAAAGGGGCCAGTGAGGGCTAGGAATGTGACAGGCTCCTCATTTTGGATTTGAGCTTTAAAAAGAAAGTTCTCAGAAAACAGTCTGACTCACTGATTCCAGTTTTGAATTAAGCTAGACTACCTATACTTATTCACAAGCTACATTCACAAGGTTTAACTGCTTTAACTGGCATTATACTGCAGGAGAGAGTAACACAGAAACATAGAAACAGAGTGAGTCAAGGGGTCTCCTGGGCCATCTAGTCTGACCCCTGGCTCCATCCAGTTCCAGACCAGGCTACCAGGATGTGGACCATATTCCCCTCTGAATAGGTTCCAGTGGAGTCCCATAATGATACGATGGCATTTTCAGATGACTATGAATGCAGTCTTTTTTGTGTTTTCCCTGCATTCATTTAACCATGATTTCCTTTATTGTCCTCTCTCAGGTAAAATTGACACAGCCAGGGAAAGCTTTCTTAGTTTTATCTGTGCCATCTTCTTGGGAGGAAAATGTGAAAGCATAATTACAAGCACCAGCATTGATGCACACTGCTTACAGTATGCCTTTTTGGGAAAAGAAGAAAACAAAAGAAAACAAAAGATAGGGCCAGTAAAAATGAACAAGGCTTTTTTTTCATATGTGTCAATTTCACCAGAGATGGGAAGGAGGAAAAGGCAAAGAAAATGAAAATTTTGTCAAATTGGCAAGATTCCTCTTCTCTCAACTGAATAAAGTTGAAAGAGAAGGGAGCGTAATAGTTAATAATAACTGAAGGTACATCTCCATAGAGGGAGCACATAAAATGTAAAAAGAGAGATAAATAGACTAGTCTCAAGTATGTACAGACCCAAACCCAGCAAGAGTGGACAAAGCCATGGATTGTGTATAGAACAGGGGTCCTCAAACATTTTCAACAGGGCGCCAGTTGAAAGGTGCTGGCAGTGGGTGCAGCCTCCATTGGGTCCTTCCATGCTGGTGCCGGAGGTCACACTAGATGGCCCGGGAGGCCCCTTCTGACTCACTCTGTTTCTATGTTTCTATTGCATCTGGAGGCTGGGCTCAGCATCCTCCCCAGCATGACTCTTTCCCTGCTCTCCAAGGCCCAGTTGCATCCTGAGAGAGGCAGGTGGTATAGCTCTTTCCCTGTTGGACTTCTGCCTTTGACATTCCAGTCCAAAGTTTCAAGGGCTTGGTGCAGCAACTCCATATAATCCTATGACACCCCCCCTCCCCCAATACATTGGGAGTCCACAGGATTGTACCTTTAACCATAGAATCATAGAATAGTGGAGTTGGAAGGGGCCAAGAAGGCCATGGAAGCAAACCCTCTGCGCAGGGCAGGACTCCAAGTTAAACCATTGCCTTCTTCTATAATAAGAGAAATGATGCATCCCACAGAGGGAAAACATGGAATTTTTACAAGTGGAAGACTGCTTGGGAGGGTTTGCACTGCACTGCAGGTAAAATTCCCCTGTGCTGGACAGAAGATCAGGCCCAGCAGCAGTGGCAGGCTGTCTCCCTCCCCTCCCTTTGCCCCCTGGGTAAAAGGCATGCTTGAAATTGCTGATTTCTGAATTAATGCCAACTATTGCCTTTCCCAGATAAACTGTGTTGGACGAATAGAGCACTGAGCCAATGAGTATTCTGGCTGTTTTCTACTTTCACATGTTTTCAAAGAGAAAAATAAATATTGTTTTGTACCTTTAATTTTCTATTTGTGTTCAAAAGTTTCTTTTCTGCTGGGAGGAAAATCAGGAGCAAATGGAAACTAGAAAAAAATGACGCAGAGTCCTGCCTACCCCTGTTTTTGCTCCAGGCAGGTAACGATGAGGCTGGTGGGGTGTGTTTTGTTTGTGACGGGGGAGGGGGTTGCATGTTGTACAAATCAGTGCTCAAGGCTAACATCAGAAGATTGCAGACTACAGTCTGAGAACTGTAGACTGAAAGAGGAGCTTTCTTCAGGCAAACTGTTTCAAATATATAGAAGTGGGGGAAAAATTCTGAATGAGGAAATGCACTAAGCATTTGCCAGTAGATTGAGATGGTAATAATGGAGGAAACCTTTGGACGCTTGATTAGATTAAGCCTAACCCTTGAGCAAAGATCTCCTGTTGCAAAAGGACAAGGAAGCTATGAGAGGTCCCCTTTGAAATACCACACCCACTGCAGTTACTGTCTCCATCTCTGGCACAGGTTCCTTATGAGACAGAGAATACAACTAGAGGACAAGATAGTCCTTCTGTAAAAACACTTGTGTATACTAAACATGTGTATTTACTCATGAACAAAAATAGCCGTACTGGTTTACAAAATCAGATCCATAGACTGGCAACATCATGTCATGAATCCATGTGCTTCTGCTCTGTGTCAGCACAGCATTTTTCCCAAGGCAAGTGTTGCAATTTGTTTGTTTAAAGCTTTTATATCCTGCCCTTCACAATGTCTCAGGGCACTGATACAATAAAATAAATAGCATACAGCATCAACAGTTGAGCTGTTGTTACAATTATGTGTTGTCAAGTCATCTCCGACTTGTGGTGACTCATGTCTTCCATTTCTTCTGCCACTTTCGCCAGCATGATTGCCTTCTCCAGGGAGTCTTGCCTTCTCCTGATGTGCCCGAAGTATGACAGCCTCAGTTTGTTACGCCTTTTGCTTCCAGGGAAAGTTGTGGTTTGATTTAATCTAGTACCCACTTGTTTGTCTTTTTGGTGGTTCAGGGTATTTGCAAAGCCCACAATTCACAATTTTCTTCCCAGCAGCTTTCCTCACTGTGCAGAATTGAGCTACAGTAGGCCATAATATTATCAGAAAAGGACAGCAACCATACCTTCTCTTTCCCATATGCATTGTTGGATATACATGCTGGTATACCTACCGATGCCTAATTCAGCCTTCCCCAACCTGCTCTTGGAACTTCCAGATGTTTTGGATTACAAAAGCCATAATTCCTGAACATGCTGGCTAGGGCAGATGCAAGTTGAAGTTCAAAATATCTGGAGGAGGTTGAAGAAGATAGACTAATTCATTCTGTTTGCAAATCTTACTTTTGAGGCAGCATATAAAAATGTAAACTGCACAGCCACAATAATGGCTGTGTGGGGGAACTTATTGGCCAGTGTTGAGGATCTTACAATTTCTTTCCCAGTCCACTGAAACAGCTACAATTTCTTCCCCTTAGTTGATTCCTTTTGGTGTAGCAGCAGCCTCTTTCCCTGCCCTTCCCCAGCTCTATGGCCATCCAGATAAATATCATGGCATGAGGCGCCATGGTGGCACAGTTTGCCACCACTGTGCTGTATTGAGGGCATGGAGGCTTCTGTGCGTCAAGGGCAGGCTGATAGGCTGGCTCCCTAACCATATCCTGCCTTTTCAGATGCCTGGGGTGGCTGCCTCATTCTACCCTCTGGTAGGACTGGCCCTGTGTATTGCTGTAAATGAATTTACAGCTTCATTTCCTCCACTCCTCAGAGACCACAACACTGTAGGACAGCTTTACTGAAACTACGTGGAGGCTTCTGGGGTCATTTATTTATTTAGAATATGCAAGTGGCAAGCACTGTCATTGTTGGCTCTCTCTCAGTGTTGAGGAAGAACCAAGAACTGGGAACAGGTTCACAAGGGCTGGCTTTTCTGGATAGCTAAGAGAGGAAGCCCCTGGGGCTGGAGCAGACAAAGGCAGGAACTCATGTCTAAGCGGCATGCCGACACCTTTGAAAGTGTAGATGCTAAGGAAACCAGGGAAGGAGAGATAGGCCAGCTGAGCTCTGCTTCAGGCAGCGAACTGCATTGACCTTGCACTGGGGGGGGAGGGGGGATCAAAAGTCCAGAATCAAGCACTGCAAAGAAACTTAACCAAGCCCCAACCTGACCTGGAAGCTTTTCTAGTCTGTGCAAAGAGAACAAACAGTAGTGCTAAGTGGACAGAGTTACAGCCTTCTCCACCCTGGTGCTCTCCATATGTTGTTGACTACAACACCCACCATCCCCTGCAAATGTGGCCAAGGAATTGTTAGAAATCCTGGGAACTGTAGTCCAAAGTATCTGCAGGGCAGCCAGGCTGGGAAGGCCATTCTAGGGCACCTTGCTAAGAACAAGCTGACCTGTAGTGCTAGTGCCTCACCACAGGGGGCAGCAGTGTACTTCGCAAGTGATGGATCGCAGTTACTGCCTCAGCACACTCTCTAGACCCGAAGCAGCTCAAAATTGTACAAGGCCAGCCAGAAAAACATTAGCAATTCTTGCAGCACTGACCAAATGGACATCTCTACAGATCAGTTCAATAAAGAGAAGCAAAAGTCTAAATAGAGAGCCCTTGAGCTAATAATGTGGAATATGAACGAACAAACAGACAGACAGACGCTTGTAGCCATATCATGGCTACACCATGGCCTATAACAGCACTTTTGGTTTGGGATAATTAATATTCACCTTCTGTGATTCTGCTGCTGTGATGGATTGGTTGGATGTTGTGGAGAATATTGTATTTAGTATCGCCACTCCCCACTTCTGCTTCTGCCATGCTTTTCTCTCCACCGATGCTACACTTGAACAAGGCCTTGCATGAATGCTGGTGCAATGGTGTAGCAGACCTACCCAGCTGCATCTTTCTGAGCATCCCAGTGGAAACACATTCCTTGTGCAAGAGCACAGCTTACCAAGCAGTACTATAATTCAGATCCTTGCATGGGGACCATCCCTCCTGTTACTTTGACATCCCAGGAGTCCAATTCAGCCATCAACATGCAGATTACTTTTTCATCTCACTCAGTCTTATGATAATCCTGCGGATAAGAATATCACTATTTTCATTTCATTTCATTTTTTATTTTATGTTATGGAGGATAAAACAGGCTGCGTGTGGCAATCTGCTTCAGCTTGAGCTCTTGGTGGCCAGACTCAGCCAAATTCTAATGAATCTTCAGATTGGGCCAGTTCACACATTTAATCACTGGTCCACTGCATCTCAAATGATAATTGGCAAGTGTGACACAGAATTTACTTTACAATGTCTTGGAAGCAATGGCCAGGATCTCCCTGTCCTCATGAGGAAGCACAAAGTGCTCCCAGACCCACCTGAGTGAAAGGGCTAGGCTTCCCCCGGTGGGCCACTCTTACAACTGTGAGTTCCCTACTATGTGGATGATCCCTGTTGGTCTTACCTGGTGACAGAAGCACTCTGAACAGTGTCAAGAGGCTGGGAGCCAATTAAATTTCCCAGAATGCCTTTAAAACGGCATTGTCTACAGCATTGTGGGAAATCAAGATGTTTCCCTTTTCTGGCACTGATTGGGGAGCTGAGTTTCCTTTTTAAAAAAATAGGAGCCAGGAAAGCAGTCAGGAGAGGCTCTGGCTGAAGTGCATAGCATCCAGAGGATGTCTCGCAGGGACTTTTTTAATTAGCAGGACCAATTGACCTCAACTGTTGCCCCTTTCAGTTTTCCCGTGGAGCTTGGCTACACTCCTCACAGTAACTGGGGAGGAACACTGGATTTTCCCAGCAATGATATATTGGGGCGGTTGGATTGTGGTAGGATAATGAAGATCTCATTCACAGTGCAAAATACCTGCTTTTGATGGGGGTGACTTCTACAAGGACTGACTTGTTGGTATGGATCAACTCAGCTGCCTGTACTTTCGTACTGTCTGTAGGAGAGTGGCTATGAGGAATGTCGCGATAAGTGCCTGCACTTCAAAGTTTACGAGTACTATGACCCTTCATTGCCACCTGTTAATTCCAGCACACTTAATGCCCCTTAAGATGCAGGCCCTGGGAAGGGATTGCTGGAAGGCACACGGGATGGAACTAAAAGCCCATAAATGAATGGAACAGTCCCTGTAGCTCTTTGGACCCTGCTGGTGGAGTCACATGATTCAGCTGCCTTTCATTGAATGTATGCTAATGAACTGATGAGAAATTAAGCCCTTCATGTGGGAACTGGGCCTCAAATGCTACTAAAAGAGAAGCAAACAGAGAAGAGCCATTCGCTACTGAGTGGCTATATGGGGACTGATTCAAAAATGCATCAATGTTGACATCAATGAGGCTAATATGTAGCCTTCAGTTCTGGCTACCCTGGTTTGTATCTGATTATCCTTAGTCAAGTTACCTAACCCCAGTTTCCTCTATGACACTGGTCCAGAACTGGTGGCTTGGGAGCCCATATTCAGTTCCATCTGCCATAGAATACGTTGCAAGAACTGCATTTATTTATTTGGAACACTTATATGCCGCCCCATTCGCAAAAGCCTTGGGGCAGCTTATTTATTTATTTATTTATTTATTTATTAAAACATTTCTATGCCGCCCCTTGCTGAAGCCTCGGGCAGGCTTACAACACAATAAAATACAATAAAATACAAAAATTACAATATAAAATTAACAATATAAAATAAATAACAATGTAAAAGCTTCCAATACAAATAAATAACTATACAATTGCATAAAAATACATAAAAATCAGGAGACATCCCGGCATAAATATAAAATCAATAAATAAATTCAACAATTAAAATGACATTTAAATAAAAAGATCTTGGCCTGTCACTGAAAAGTGTGGCGTAGTGGTTAAGAGCATGGGACTGGGACTCAGGAGATCTGGGTTCTAGTCCCCGCTCAGCCATGGAGCCAACTGGGTGACTTTGGGCCAGTCACAGACTCTCAGCCCAACCTACCTCACAGGGTTGTTGTTGTGGGGACAAGATGGAGGAGATGTAAGCTGCCTTGAGCCCTTTGTAGGAAAAAAGGCAGGCTATAAATCGAAAATCAAAAAATAAATTGAAAAACAAATAACAACTGCACCAGGCGGACCTCTCTGGGGAGCGCATTCCATTCTCACCATGCATTGCAAATATATGGTAGAAATTATGAAGTGATCTCTAAATGCATGTTTGGGCAAAAGAGGGTCTCAGTGACTGTGAAGAGTGAGGCCTAGTATTTGTGGCAAAGACAACAAAGCTGGATGACTCAATGCAAGTTCAATTTAACATATTCTGTACCCTGTAAACTCGTGGGTTTTGAGACCATGTGGCTAGAGGAACAGAAAAGAGAAATGTCAGTTCTCAAGTCTCCTATTATGGAGAAGAAAAGTGTGACTAAAATACTACGTGAATATTAGTATTGTTGAAGAATAAGAGAATCTAATTTAGTGCAGACCTACTTCAGTCCCATCTTGCAAATTAAGAGTGGTAGACTGCTGCCCTCAAGTGGCATTTATAGGAACAGTAGAAGGTCCTGTTATCCCGTATTTCACAAGCCAGAAGTTCTGATGGCTTATTTATAGCTGCTTCCTTGACTCATAGATGCAGGCTTTTCAAAATTGTGTAATTATCAACTTACTAATATTCCTAAAAGACACCTTTTTCCTGTCAAGGAAACACTGAAACTCTTGTTTATTTTCTCATTTTATTATGACAATTCCCCCTTTGTTGTTGTTCTTGTTGTATCTATACTATCCCACAGCCAAAGCTCTCAGGGTGGTTTACAACTACCCATAAAACAGATAATAAGATACAATTAAGATATGTAAAATATGTATCAGAAATACAATAAAAGTTTAAAACAGCTAAAGCCAAAAAATAGCAAGTACTGGGGAAATCCAAATAAAACTTTATAGAGAAAGGTTGACCTTTGTGATATAAAACTGAACTTGTGGTGTCCCTGCTCCTCTTGGCCAGAAAGAAACAAAATTCCAAGCCAGGCTCCTTCTTTTTCCCTGAAGAGTTATTAGTCAGCTGCTTCTTTAAGAGACTGGGACTCTCTGCTCACCTGAGGCACCTGCTACATTTAATTGCAAAGTTACTCTCCTGCAGAATGTGATTCCCAAGGAAAGTTAATGATGGACATTTTTCTGCTAGCAGCGACAAAGCTGTTCTGACCAGTTTTTCTTGTCATCATGCTTGCTTACATGTTCAGGCTTACACCCAGGACCTGTAATGATTCATTTGCCTTTCTGATTGCCATGTCAATATCCTGTTATCACCAATATTTGCTGTACTATTGTGTCATGTCCTCTCTGCAGATTTTTCCCATTGTTCATACATACCTCTTCTCTTGTGAGAGACAGCTCTTTAAAGTTTTCTCTGTAACACCCATCCAGTTAGGGTTAAACTCCTTCCCTTCTTTCACATGGGTGGCTAGGTAAAACAAAGAAATTTCCTTACAAAATCACATCAAAGGCATTCTTGTGCAAGGTGATGTGTAGCACTTAGCCACTAAACAGAGTTTGCAACTTGAGGGGCTTCCTGCTTCTTCTGAGCATTATGGGTTGGAGCTGCTCTTGCGGCTTCAGCGAGGTTGCAGAGAGTGGAAGCAGGCAAGATATCTAGAGCACAGCCTGTCAAGTTTTCTGGATGAGTTCCAGTCAATACAGCTTGATGGTGTTGACGCGATGCTTCAACAGGTCTGTACCATACTATACTGTATTTCAGTCATGTCTTTACTGGATTTCTACCCTGCCTCCCTCCCCGTCACCTAATAAAAGGCAATTAATGCGTCTTTCCAAGAAGGAGTAATCCCATGTCACCAGAAACTCCTAAAAAACCCTCTCTGGACCCAGAAAGTTCTAAGAATGGTGGCAAATATTCCCTTCCTGGACAAGGTTCTTGAGTGGCTATATATTGTATAGTACCTTGTTTTTTTTAATATAATAAATTTTGCTTTAATAATACAATTTTGAGCACAGATAAATCCCAAGGTACCTTTAGTGAGTTAATAAATGCAATCAACACAATAAAAGTCTTTAAAAGGCTCAGCTTGCATAACCTTTCTCTTTTAAGACTGTAATACAGTACACACCTACCTGGCAGGAAGTCCCACGGAATTCAGTGGTGCTTACTTTTAAGTAGACATGCATTGCAAGGAGCCAACTAGTGGCAGTCTGCCCAGGGCAGGAACCTGCTCCCTCTTTCAAAATGCAATGCAGCAAGATGCCTGCACAATAATTAGCCACAAATGGCCAGAGAAGAACCACAAAAGAGGACAAGCTCCTCAGGGTTTTTTATTAGCCTGCCTGAGCTGAGTCCCATCCCATCATTAAGAAAAGGCACAAGCACCTTCAGGAGCCACTTTCTGACCACATACCAGGCTAGCCAACAATTTCCCCTTTTACCATTCAGTATGTTGGGATACTTCAAGGAAAAATCTGCAGGTCATATATTTAGCTTGGCATTCCAAATCAAGCAACTCACTGGGAGGGGTGGGGGCCCCATGGTGAGTGCTAGCTTGCAGGTCTGCATGGCGGGGGGAGGGGGGGCAGACTTTTTGGCAGTCCTCAGCAGCAGCAGCAGCAGCAGCAGCAGCAGCAGCGGTGATAATGGCAAAGCCGGTGGGGATGGTCTTGGGTACCAGCTGGCTTAAGCAGCCCTGCAGGGAGGGGGTCCTGCCACAGCTGTGTCACAGCTTGCCCGGCCTCTCTCTCCCCTCCTCTGTCATCCCTGCTCTCACCAGGGCATTGGGAAGGGGGCACTGTAGCAGATGGCAGGGCTTTGGGGATGGGCAGGCAAGGCAGACTCCTCAGTGGTCCTATTTCACAAAGGTTTGCCTTTTTGTTCTCTTTGTTTCCTTTGTAGTAGTAATCCATATGGGTAGTTCCTGGGTTACGGACAAGTTCCGTTCCTGAGAACATCTTTATGTCCAATTTGTATGCAAGTCAGTTCACATGAATAAGCCAAATGGTTGTCTTACTGTATGTTATTTTACCTTTCTATACATATAAAACACTTAAGAAACACTTGCTTTGACCAAATTAGGTCCATGTCCTGATGTTCGTATGTCCAAAAATATACAAAAAGGGAAGGTTTTCTTTGAAAGGTTTATTCTCGAGAATAATCATCTGTCAACAAATCATTCCAGATGGCATGCCTGAGAATTCCCCCATTTGTACTTTTATACATTAGCACATTAAAGAGTTACACTTCACATAATAAGCACTTTCTAATAGGCTATGATTTTTTTTTCCTGCATACCAAATAAAGAGGGGAGGGGAGAGGGGAAGGTTTTAGGCTGGCTCTCTAAATTGCTCTCAGGGTTCAGCCACAGTGTAAACAAACAAATGGATTAGAGGGAGTCTTGAGGCTGTAAGTGAGGCTGTAACCTTGTTATTTGTCTGCTGTCGCTCCTGATGCATTAGCATAACTGTGTATTTCCACTCCCTGATCAATGTGTGCAGCCTTGGAGCGCTAAGCGCTCAATATAGCTAATCTTGCTCATCAGTTTTCCCCCTTGGGAGATATGCCACACCTTTGGCTTTCTCTAGCTTTCTCTAGCCTGCATCTCATGATATTCGTTGTATATTTTGTGCAGATTGGGTTTAAAGCAATCTCTAAGGATTTGTATCAAGGCAGTGACACACTGGACACTGCAGCAAGTAGACACCAGGGCAGCGAGAACTATCCAAAGGCCTGCTGTAACTCCCGAAGCCAGGTAGCCAAGACGTAGGCCACACCGAGATGCTACTTGAAGCTTGAATATGGGCTGCATATTGGGCCTGATCAACCAGCTTCCACAGTACCTCTCCATTATCATCAATCTTAAAGTAACAGTCCATCTAGTTAAAACCCCACAGAGATCCCACTTTTTGGAGAACTGCTTTCCTTAGTTGGAAAACTTAATTGATGGTCATCCTGAGGGTCTCAGAGGTGTCATTTGCTAGGATTTCAACCACAGACTGGGGTCTAGTTACAGTTCAGCCTATTCTGCCTGCACCACAGATAGGAAGAAACATACCTCCAAGTAGAATCATAGAATGGTAGAGTTGGAAGGGGCCATGAAGGCCATGAGGTCCAACCCCCTGCTGTTGCAGGACACCAGGCTACACCATCCCACTCAGATGACTGTCCAGTTTCTTTCTGAATGTCTCCAGTGTGGGAGAGTCCATCCCCTCTCTAGGCAGCTGGTTCTAGTCTCGTATTGCTCAGATAGTGAAGAAACTTTTCCTGATATCTAGCCTGAATTTGGGTTGTTACAGCTTGACTTGATTATTCCGTGTCCTGGTATCAGCAAGAAGAGTGTCATGCACGTGTGCTCGGATGAGATTCCCATGCATGCACAAGAGAGTGAGGGCTCTGGTGAGACCCATGGCTCAAGCTTAGAAGAGGAGTTAATTATTATTCCAGCAACAGTGCAGAGCTCTCACCTGATACTACGGATGTTATGACTAGTGGAACGCCAGGTGATGAACTACCCCCAGGAGGGCAGACTGAGACAATACAGGATCAGAACACTTGAAGGACAGACATGGAGCCTGATACTATTCTTCACTGTGAGAAAGAAGCCAATAGAGAGCTGGCCAGGAAGGCTCCTGAGGGTGATGCTGAGCTGCGATGCTTGATCACGCTGGCATACTCGTCAGCTGGGGCAATTGGAGATGTGATTCGAGGAGCAGTGGCGAGAGCATGTGCAAAGTGCACCGTCCCCCAGAGACAGGCCCCGAAGGGTTCATAAGTGAAGTGTGGGGTGACGTTCCTTAGAGCGAGAGGTCAGCTTTCTACCTTGAGTGTATATTCGGTGTTTCTGAATACTTTGTAGCCATTTGGAATAAAGATTCTTTTAGCAATTGCTGGAGTGATTCCCTTCATTGGAAAGGGACGCCTGGCCCACAGCAAAGAGATCTTGACCTTCTTCTTTGTGACAGCCTTTGAGGTATGATAGAGTGATACCATGTTCCCCTGCAGTCTTCTATTCTCAAGGCTGAACATGCCCAGTTCTCTCAGTCTCTCCTCATAGGGCAGTGTTTCCATACCATGGATCATTTTTGTTGCCCTCCCCTGGACCCCTTCTAATTCAGCTGCATCTTTCTTAAGTCTTGGTGCCCAGAACTGGACACAGTGTTCCAGGTGAGGTCTGACTAGTGAATATAGGGGAACTACTGCTCCTTGTGATTTGGAACAAATACTTCTGTTAATGTATCTCAAAATAGCATTTGCCCTTTTGGTGACTGCATCACATTGTTGGCTCATATTTAGCCTATTGTCCACAATAACGCCAAGATATTTTTCTTTTTTAGTTCTGTTGAGCCACATATTCCCCATCTTATATCAATGCACTTGGTTTCTTTTTCCAAGGTGAAGGACTTGACTTGTCGTTATTGAATCTCTTTCTGTTGCTTTCAGCCCAGCAACATTATCAAGATCACGCTGGATCTTCATTCTGTCTGCCAGAGTGTTTGCTGCTCCACCCAGTTTTGTATTGTCTGCAGATTTGATTATCTTTCCTTGTACTTCCTCATTCAAATCATTAATAAAGATGTTGAAGAGCACTGGGCCCAGGATCAAACCCTGTGGCACTGAACTAGTTACCTCCATCCAATTTGAAAAGGTGCCATTGATGATCATTCTTCGTGTCTGATTTATGCTTGTAAGCTGCCCCGAGACTTTGGCGAATGGGGCGGAATATAAGTTTATTATATATATATATATATATATATATATATATATATATATATGCAGCCAATTTTAGATCCACCTAATAGTTTTCCCATCTAGTTCAGTTTTTGCTTATTGCTTATCAGAATATCGTGTGGCACTATGTCAAAAACTTTGCTAAAGTCTAGGTAGGTTATGTTCACAGTGTTTCCTCTGTCCACTTGGGAGGCTACCCAGTCAAAAAATGTAATTAAATTAGTCTGACAGGATTTATTTTTGATAAATCCATGTTGGCTTCAGCTGCGACATGTTCGCCCTTCTCCCCCAGGAGAGGCAGGGATACACTTGCCCTGGTGACCCTCCTAGAGGAGGAGGTGAGTTGCCTGAGGGCTAAGAGAGCTCTCCAGGCCCCCCGGGAGCAGTCCTCCTCCAGACAGAGGGTTGAGGGAGGGGTCAAAGGAGGAAACATAGAAACTGAGCAAGTCAGAAGGGTCCTCCTGGGCCATCTAGTCCTATCCCCAGCTCCAGCCAGCTCCTCCCACGACATGCCCACCATGTGGAGTTCCAGCCTATCTTTGAACACCTGCACCGATGGGGCCTCAACCACCTCCTGTGGAAGCCCATTCCACACTCTCGGGGTCCTAACTGTCAGGAAGTGCTTCCTGGCATCTAAATGGAACCTTGGCTCCCTGAGCTTTGCTCCGTTGGAGCACTTCCTCCCTTCCTCTGTGGGGAAGAACAGGTCTCTACCCATCTCTATGTGACATCCCCTCACATACCTGTATGTCGCCAACATATCCCCTCTGAGTCTCCTCTTCCAGGCTGAAGAGACCCAGTTCCCTCAGTCTCGCCTCATATGGCATCCCCTGAAAACCGGGGAAAGGAACAGCTGGGGAGACATGGGAGGCTTCCTCCTTCTCCTGGCACCGATCTGGAGCTGGGAAACAGGTTCTTTCTGCTTGGGGAGGCTGGTGCTGTTGAGGCCTTGGGGGACCAGCAGGACCCCCAGCCTGGGACCACAAGCAGCAAGGGGGGCGCTGCAGGAGAGGCAAGGTCCAGGGCAAGGCCGCCTACCACCACCGGGAAGAGACAGTGGTGGGTGACGTTGGGGACTCCCTGCTGAGGGGCACTGAGGTGGCTGTGTGCCTCCCCAACCTTGAGGCAAGGGAGGTCTGTTGCCTGCCGGGTGCACACATCAGGCATGTGATGGATAGAGTGGAGTGTCTTGTTCACTACAGGGGTCACCATCTGCTTCTGGTGATCCATGTGGGCACAAATGATGTAGCCAGGCAAGGTGTGGGTGGGATCACCAGGAACTTCGAGGCCTTGGGGAAGAAACACAGGGACCTTAAGGCCCAAGTGGCCTATCTTACTGATCCGAGGATTTGGGCCAGGCAGGGACAGGAGGGTTGCTTAGGTGAACAATTGGCTTAGGATGTGGTGCCAGAAGGAACACTTCTCACCCACGGCACCTGGTTTCTTGCCAATGGACTTCTGAGAAGGGATGGGCTGCACCTCATGAAGATGGGGAAAAGGTCCTTTGGAGATGCTCTAGCTAGCTTTGTCTGGAAGACTTTAAACTGAGTCAGGAGGGGGGAGGGGTTCAGCCCCCCCAGAAACTTGTCTGCACTGGACAAGTGTGAGGAGAGGATCAGGGCTCTGGGACCAGGGTTTTACAGGTACTACAGGGACTGACAGGACTCCTACAAAGAGAGGGCTGATATCAGGGAAGATGGGAGGAAGGAGGAGGCTGGGGACTCCAAAGAAAGGAAACTGTGGGAAGGAGTTGAGGTGCAGGGACACCAATGCTAGGAGCATGGGTAATAAGCAGGAAGAGCTTGACGCTCTCCTGGGAATAGGAGGGTATGACCTGGTGGGGATCACAGAAACTTGGTGGTATGAAAGGCAAGACTGGAATGCGAACATAGACGGGTATCATCTTTGTAGAAAGGACAGGAAGGGAAAGAGGGGTGGGGGTGTGGCTTTATACGTCAGGGAAGGGATAGGATGCAGTGAGATAGAATGCAGCACAGATGGGGATTCGGTAGAGGCAGTCTGGGTGAAACTTAGGGGTTTTGACAGGGAAAGAGACCTGACAGTGGGGGTATGTTATTGCCCTCCAGGTCAACTTGAGACCCTGGATGATGTCCTGACAGGCCAGATTCTAAGGATATCTCGAGGGAGAGACACAGAAATTATGGGAGATTTCCATCTCCCGGATATTACTTGGGAGACTCATTCAGCAGTGACAGCCAGGTCACGTTGCTTCCTAGAAGCTATAGAGGGAGGGTTTTTCACACAGAGGGTCCGAGAGGTGACGAGGGGGGGGAAACATCCTTGACTTGGTCTTGACCAGTAGGGAGGAGCTGATAGATGAAGTACAGATTAGGGGAGCTCTGGATGCGAGTGATCACTCCATCCTTTGCTTTGAGCTCAGGGGACTGGGGACGTGCAGCAGGTCGAGCACTAGAAGCTGGGACTTCAAGAGGGCCAACTTTGGCCAACTGAAGGCCAGACTGGGGAAAGTCTCCTGGGATAGGTTACTAGAAGGTAAGCAAGTTGAGGAGGGGTGGATAGCACTCAAAAGGGAGGTTTTGGAGGCGCAACCCTTGACGATACCTCTAGTCGGTAAGGCGGGGAGACGGAGGAGAGTGCCGCCATGGATGCGAAAGGAGGTGGTTAGAGGGATTAGATGAAAGAGGAACCTCCATAGGAAATGGGTACTGGGGCAAATAGACAAAAGGGTATACCCGGAGGAGGAGGCCCATTGCAGAAGGATTCTTCGCAAGGCTAAGGCTGATTACGAGCTGAGACTTGCCAAGAATATCAAGAGCAACAAGAAGGGCTTCTTTCAGCATGTAAATAGGAAGAGGAAGGGGAGACAAGTGGTGGGACCACTAAATAAGGAGGAAGGAGATCCAGTGACTGATATGAGGGAACAGGCACAGATGCTAAATGACTATTTTGCCTCTGTGTTCTCCCCAAAGCAGGACGGGGGATATCCGCATAGGAGATTAGATGAGGCTGGGGACTTAGGGGCACAGATTAGAGTCACCCCCCTTGAAGTCGAGGGGCTCCTCAGGGCATTGGACATTACAAAGGCGCCAGGTCCTGACGGGTTACACCTGAGAGTACTTAGAGAGTTGGCAGGGGTTCTCTCACGCCCGCTGGCCTCCATTTTTGAGACCTTGTGGAGAACGGGTGAAATTCCAGAGGACTGGAGGGTGGTGTCAGCGGTCCCAATTTTCAAAAAGGGTAGTAGAAGGGACATGGGGAATTACAGACCAGTTAGCCTTACGTCCATTGTAGGAAAAACAATGGAAAGAGATCACGTTGTCTTGCATAACGCCTCGGCTGAGACGTCTACTCGCGAGGAAGAGACAGGAGCTGGCAGTGAGAGTTTGGCATTTGACCAAGGAGACTTATATTTGAGAACCAATGCTCAGACGGCCCAGACACAGCCTGACTCTCTGGCTGCTGAGCAAGAAACCTCTCATCCACCTCATCCCTTGGCCCCTGAGCACGCAACCCCCCCGCAGACCGAGGAGGAAGTGTCTGAGAGAGAAGCTCCCTCTGATTCCAGCTCTGGACTGCCTGAGAAAGATGCACCCCCGGCTCCAGACTCTGAAGCTGCTGAACAGGATTCAGCAGGAGAATTATCATCCACCTGGGACAGAAGAGCCTTGACGAGACAGAGCCATGACGAAGGGACAAGGCTCTGTCACGCCCTCATGCGGAAAGATGAGACAGGAAGGTTTGATACCACGTGTTGCTTTCGTAGTGAACTCAGAAAGAGGCAGCAACTGCATGGGCAAGAGGCTCATTAGTAGAGTTTATCAGTTGCGTTGTAAATCTTGTAGAAAGCAGCAATAAAAGTTTATAGCTGATATACGGCCTGCTGTGTGAGTTAATTGAAACATAAGATGACCTCACGACACTAGTGATGCCAGATAGGGACGGGAGGCTGGCAGCCACACAAAATGGCTTCCACGATAACAGGTCCTGCCAGACAAACCTTGTGGAATTCTACGGCAAGATTTCAAGGTGGCTAGATGGAGGGGATGCAGTGGATGTGGTATACCTGGATTTCAGCAAGGCCTTTGACAAAGTGCCCCATGATATCCTGGTGGAGAAACTGAGGAGTTTTGGGATAGACCAATGCACTGTCTGATGGATTAGGGCATGGTTGACAGACCGAAAGCAGAGGGTAACCATTAGTGGGGCTTCATCAGGATGGCAGCCAGTGACAAGCGGGGTCCCCCAGGGCTCTGTCCTGGGCCGATCCTGTTTAATCTTTTCATTAATGACATGGAAGAAGGGGTGAACAGTCTGCTGATCCAATTTGCAGATGACACTAAAACTGGAGCAGTGGCCACAACTGAGGAGCAGGTACTCCAGATCCAAAAGGATCTGTACAGACTATGGAAGTGGGCAAGAGACAACAGGATGGCGTTCAATGTGGATAAGTGCAAGGTCTTGCACTTGGGGCATAGGAATAGGTGTCATAAGTACAGGTTAGGGGACAAGTGACTGGAGACCAGCAGTTGTGAAAGGGATCTTGGGGTGCTGGTTGACTGCAGGCTAAACATGAGTCAGCAGTGTGATGCGGTGGTCAAGAGGGCGAACGCCACGCTTGGTTGCATAGCTACAAGTGTGGCTTCTAGATCGAAAGAGGTATTACTACCACTCTACACGATTCTGGTATGCCCGCAACTGGAGAACTGTGTTCAGTTTTGGGCCCCTCATTACAGGAAGGATATAGCCAGGTTAGAGTCAGTGCAGCGCAGGGCCACAAGGTTGGTGGCTGGTTTGCAGGGGATGGGGTATGCAGCGAGACTGAGGGAAGTGGGTCTCTTCAGCCCGGAGAAGAGGAGACTCAGAGGGAATCTGTTGGCGACATACATATATGTGAGGGGGTGTCACATGGAGGTGGGTAGAGACCTGTTCTCCTCCGCAGAGGAATGCAGGACGCACTGCAATGGAGCAAAGCTCAGGGAACCAAGGTTCAATTTAGATGCCAGGAAGTACTTCCTGATAGTTAGAACCCCAAGGCTATGGAATGGGCTTCCACAGGAGATGGTTGAGGCCCCATTGGTGAGGGTGTTCAAAAATAGCTAGACATGCACATGGTGGGCATGTTGTGAGCAGAGCCGGCTGGAACCAGGGGTCAGACTCGATGGTCCGCGAGGCCCCTTCTGTGTCACTCTTTTTCTCTGTTTCTCTGTTTCTAACCACTGCATTTTCCTCAAGATGCTTGCAGATGGGTTTTTAAATAATTTTCTCCAGATCCTCTTGGAGGGGTGAAATTGTCTGTATGCTTTTCTCCAACTTAGTTGCCCTTTTTGGGCAATTATATGGCAATTCACCAAACTTGGATGATACATGGGGTGTGTGTGTTTGAGCATTCACATACCAACTTGGGGGAAGTGTGTGATAAGATCTCTTCCTACAAATAAAATAGTGCCCCACCTTTATTCTCTTCCCATTTTTGAAGACCCCTGGGGAGTCATTCTTGGTTGCCTTCTGCAAACCCCTTGTAGTCTGCCCAACCCCCTACTGCATGGGTCGTGTTCAAGACACTCTGGGCAAGTCTGACACAGAACAGTTGTGGTTCCGTAATGCACAGCCAGGATAGGGCACTGTTGTACCCACAAGGACTGATTGGCCATGTAAGTTTGTTGAAACCCAGTGACAAATGTGCTAGTCTTGTGATGGTAGCCCATGCCAAGAAGACCTAGTCCCCAATCCCTGGTCCATGAACAACACAATTTCCCATGTCTAGGTATGTCTTGTAGGATTTGTATCTCTTAAAACGCAAATATCCCTCTCTCAGTTCCACATCCCACCATTCCCCTTCCAACTGATGTCCAGCTTCCTGCTATGCTTGATCAACCTTCTCAGCATCTCTGGAATGTGTCAGAGGGCTGGCTAGCTCTTTAGCCATTAGTGGGAGCACCAGAAAGGAACATGTTGATCCCCTTGCATCTTCTTGTTACAGAACTCAGCCAGTTAACAGCTAGGGCAATTCCGGGTGGACCCCAGACCCGAGTCAAAAGGAGCCTGAGATGAGACTTAGAGCCAAACCAGCTTTATTCTAGTGCATGATAGAATAAAGGCAGATGAAAGGGGATTCGCAGCCCAAAGCAGTGTCTCGACAGTTGTATTCCAGTACATGCGGTTTATACTGTAGGTAAGCGATTAGGTCACCTAATACACATCCAATGCATCAGTACATAAATGTCCCCACATTCCCACTGCTGTTAGCTTCAAGAGTCTTTTCTTCTGTCAAGGACCAGACATTTCCTATGTCTATTTCTTATCTGCTTGAGAGTCACACAGGGTTGCCACGTTCTACTCCCTGCACATTTGCAACTTTTATGGCAGCTATAACCGGTTTCCCTTTGATTACTGTACTCAAGATCAGGTTAGCTTGTTAGCTGTGGGTTACACAAAATTCATTTTGTTCTTATCCCGTCTCCTTTCGGGGACAGTAATGACTGTGGTGTTTCTCCTGTGTGGCCTCCTTCTGGCCAACTACTTTTGGAATGTTTTAGGGTGCTGCAATTGGCAACACTGTGCTAATATCAGACAAAAGCAACATTATATTTAAGGACAAAGTTATAGGCCTTGAGCAAGATTAAACTGTGTTTTCATGATGATCTGTATACATTCATTTACACTGATTTGGAGGGGAGTCAGGTTTCCTTTGGATATGTAGAATATGAAAAAATGCAGAGGGCAGATAGGTAGGTCCCTTCATCATTTAGAAGTCCTATACTTTCCCTGCTTCCCCAATTTAGTTGTGAAAGATATACAGTATACCTTAAGGAGGTAAAAAACAAGTAGAATATGAACAGAATAATGGAGTGATTAGGCACTCTTGCCGCAGATTGTCTGTTAGTACAGTTTCAGCTTCAGGTCAAAACAGATAAAAGAAACAGTTCTTAAAACAGTTTAGAACATTCTTGAGGTAACCATAAGCCTAACATTAACTAATGATGATGGAGATGGACCTGGTGCTGGAGAATCAGGGTCTGACTGTGCTGTTGTGAGGTGGGGGGTGCCACTGGAGACATTTTCTTGAAGTAGGCTTCATGGGTTGTTTGTATAACCATGTTCTTTTTCACATCATAAATGGCCTTGTAGCAGCAGAGGCCTGGTTACAAGGGCAAATGCTAAAAAAACCCGAAAGCGAACTACACACTTTACACGTGCCCCAAAACACATTGGCTTGGGTGTGCTGGAGCAGACACTGAGGAATTAAAAGCCATAAATACTCTTTTTTTTAAGGGAGCTAGGCTGCAATTGATGATGCCTCTCTAAACATATTGAATAGTTCCCTAGAGATATTTTGTGCTTTGGCAATCCCTAGCAAATCTCTATCTCTAATGAAAAGCTGTGAATATCTCTATAATTTATATAATTTATCTATAAGTGGCTGTGTAGTTCCTAGAGATATTCATGGCTTTTCATGAGATATATCCTTATAGGATTTATGGAAGCCAGTGCATTTATAAGCACAGGTTGTTCACAACCCAGGGACTACCGTAATCTCCTGCCACCCCTTTTTCCTCACTGCTCTCATGGATTCTTCAACCTCCTCCAGTGTGATGGTACCACCCACTTTGGGAATAACTGATCTAGGCTAAAAAGTATTACCCCTCAATTTTTTTTAATAAAGAACATACACTTAAATGTGTTATGTATAATGTAAACTGCTCTGACGCTGGAAAGAATATTTGTAACATCTTTGTTACAAAGATATTTGTAATATTGAAACAACTTTGCCTAGAGAATAAATGTTGTTATCACAAAAGTTTCATGGCCAGCCACACCCTTTCAGTACAGTTTCTCTGTTTGTGATAGTCTTTCTCCACTGCCTTCCTTCTCAGCCAGTCAGATGGGGAGGCACCTGCTGGTAAACCACTTGAAGGTTGAGCCAAGAGTTTCAGTTCCTCAAGCTGCCACTTAGAAAGTGTGTCTGAAGCGTCTAATCTACTGTGAGTCTGTTTGCCTTGGAGAGCAGGGCAGCATTGGTCAACATGGCTCAAAGGTGAGTGAGAACGGCACAGTTTGGGTCTTGGGTAGTGGGAATTAGTGAAGCTCAAACAACTATGTGTTTGAGCCTTGGTACTGGTGGAAGAGCCAGGTGATTCTAGGAATGTTGCTTCCCTGCTCTGGCTTTACTTGTCAATGAGATAAAAATGAGAAATGGCACCTGTTTCATCAGTAGCTGTAGTTGTAAAAAATGGCCATAAGGATACCGTGATTGATTAAGCATTATTGACTTTTTCATTGTATGAATTTAATGGAAATTTTATTTAATTACTACACTTTGACTGCAGTTAAGTTGAAGCTTGATTCTTCTCTCTGAAAGTAAGTGGCATTTCATTTATAAGCTAGTACTATTAATTGTTATGGTTACTAAAGCAGTCAACAGCACTAAAATGAGAGATGAAAATATATGCACAAAACACATGCACAGTTGTTTACTTTAAAGAATAGCCCTATCCATATTTATTATAGTTGTGCAGGTTAATAATTACAGAGTTAATTTAGGATTTGTATGCAGTCTGGCAAAGTCTGACTGATCTGACAGATGGCAGAAAGAATGTTATGTGCATTGTTATAGGACCAAAGGCAAAAAAGCAGGCTTCAGCTTCTGCTCTCCCTTCCCTACCCCGGCTCTGCAGTTGGGATCTGCAAATGCAGATTTTGCAAAATTGTTTTAGGGTTAGGGTTAGGGTTAGAGATGAATCTGCAGCAGTTCCTTTCAAATGTTTATACTAGGGCAGGAAATTTCCAGAGAAAAGCGGCTCTGCATGTTTGAGAAAAGGGGGGGGAGCGCTCTAACTTGCTCAACAAAGACCTATACTGATAGCTAAGAGTTTGTTTTCATTTTATGAATGCCTCTGTTGTAAAAACACTGCAACACAAAATCAGATTAATTACATTTGAGGAAATAAGATTCCTTCAGCAAAGACAAACTAAGGATTTGTGCTGTCATGCACTGCATCAGAAACCTATTCCATGCCAATAACAGTTATGGGAGAGTCACTTTTTTCTTTATATGATTTCTGGGCTATTATTTATTTATTTATTTATTAAAACATTTTTATGCCACCCCATTCGCCGAAGCCTCGGGGCAGCTTACATCACTAAGTTAAAATAATTATAATATAAATTAAAAATATAAATATTAAATTAAAAATACAACAATACAGTATAAAATAAGCCGCCCTGGCCAGATAAAATCCAATAATATTAACAGTTAAAATGCCGCTTGAATAAAAAGGTCTTCGCCTGGTGCCGAAAAATAACGACGGCGCCAGGTGGACCTCTCTGGGGAGCACGTTCCATAACTTAGGCGCCACCGCAGAGAAAGCCCTCCTCCGAGTACCCACCCTCCTAATTTCCTTCACTGAGGGCTCCCGGAGAAGGGCCTCCCCCGCCGATTTCAAGGGGCGGCTGGGCATATATGGATGCAAGCGCTCCTTCAGGTAACCAGGACCCAAGCCGTTTAGGGCTTTATAGGTCATCACCAACACCTTGAATTGGGCCCGGACTTCAATGGGAAGCCAGTGAAGCTGACAGAGAACTGGAGTCATGTGAACACAACACCCAGTCCCCGTCAGCAGCCTGGCAGCTCTATTTTGAACCAATTGAAGTATACGGACCGTCTTCAAGGGCAGCCCCATGTAGAGCGCGTTACAGAAGTCGAGACGGGAAGTCACCAATGCATGTGTCACTGTCGTGAGGCAGTCGTACTCCAGATAGGGGCGCAGCTGGTGGATCAGCCGAAGCTGGAGGAAAGCATTCCTCGCCACTGCTGTCACCTGAGCTTCTAGTGAAAGCTCCGGGTCGAGGAACACCCCCAAGCTGCTTGTGTTATTCAGCAAATATTGGCTCATCTGGATGGTTTAAAGAATTGGGCCACAATCCAATGTGGCTTTATGCATGCAGAAGTTGTGTGTTCCTCTCTGGAGAAACAAAGTCCAACTGAAACTGCAGACTCAATAAACAGGGGCAAATTTCCCAAATGCATTCTTTTGAAATGTCAGTGGATACAGCTTTGTAGCACTGGTGCAAAACTTTCTGTCATATAAGGATGTCACTTGTTTTGATAGCATGACAGAATTCCCTTATCCCAACCTGTTTTATTTTGCTTTGTTTGAAAAGAAGAAAGGAAAGCTTAACTGCACTTAAACCCAAGCAAACAGCTCCTCCTTGCATTCATCCAACTTGTGCTTTTCTGACAAGTGGGTGGGCAGTCTGTCCAGTTCTACAAGAAGGTATAATTGCATTAGAAGTGTTAAATAGAAATATTAGAGAAGATATGGATATTAAAGGTGCCAGAATTAGAGATGAAAGCTACAAATTGCAAGCATTTGCAGACTATTTAGTTTTTATTCTAGAGGAACCTTTGGTAACAATGCCTAAACTTTTAAAAAAGATAGAAGATTACGGTGAAGTTACTGGGATGGAAATAAATAGAGAAAAGATGAAATTACTAGTGAAAAATCTTACATTGGAGCAGAATATGACTTCGATGGAACAAGTAGATCTTCAAATTGTTAAAAAGGTTAAATATTTGGGAATTTTTCTTACAGCTAAATGTACTACATTGAAAGAAGATAATTATGTTAAACTACTTAAGGAAATTAAGAGTGATCTGGAAAAATGGGTTAATTTGCAATTATCGTTGTTGGGAAGAATAGCAGTAGTTAAAGTGAATATATTACCAAAGTTTTTATTTTTATTCCAAACAATTCCCATAAAAATTGATATTTTTTTTGATGATCTAAACACCCAAATTCTGAGATTTGTATGGCAAAGGAAGAAACCAAGGATTAAGTTAAAATGCTTCAGGAGGCCAAAGGAAACGGAGGCTTTGGCCTTCCTGACTGGATGTTGTATTATCAAGCTTCTGTCTTACGGTGGCTAAAAGAATGGATAACTTTAAGAAATAAGAGAATCCTTTATCTTGAAGGGCACGATTTGCAAATGGGTTGGCAGGCTTATATGTGATATGAGAAGTGTAAGGCACATGGTTGCTTTTTAAATCATTATATTAGAAAGTCATTAATGTCGATGTGGGAAAAATTAAAGACCAAACTGTACACTAAGTTGCCAAGATGGCTTTCGCCTATGGAAGCTCTTCTATATCCAAACACATTGAATTTTGATATGATTGTGAGATATGATGATATTTTGGATAATGATGGAGGATTGAAACCGAACCAAGAATTACAAGAGCAAGGTATTGATATCTCTTGGTGGCATAAGGTTCAAATACAATTTTGGATATAACATTGAGTTACAAAAATGGCAAAAGTTGTGGGAAAGAAATATCAAGGTAACCTTAGCAACCTCATATAAAGAAAATCTTTATAAGATGTTTTATAGATGGTACTTATTGCTAAACAGACTAGCAAAAATGTTTCCAAATATGTCAAATGGATGTTGGAAATGCAAACATGAACCTGATACTTTTTATCCCATGTGGTGGACTTGTGATAAGGCAAAAAAAATATTGTGCTAAAATACATAAATGGCTTGAGAAAATGTTACAAACATCTTTAATATTTAAACCAGAAGTCTTTTTATTAGGCATTGTGTCTGATGATGTTGATAAACAAGCAACGTATTTGATTCTATATGTAATTACTGCAACAAGGATTGTATTTGCCCAACATTGGAGGAGTGAAGAACCACCCACTGATGAACTGATTTTAAAAAAGAATCTGGACTGTGCTGAAATGGATAGGCTGACTTTGTCTCTGGAGGAGAAAGAGGATATATACTTCTATCAAACTAGGAACTCTTTTTATTATTGGCTAGAAAATATGAAAATGCTTAGATTTGAATATGTCTACGGATTGCTATAAAAAAAAAACGGGGGGCTGACCCAGTAGGTCTGATGTCTTTGATGATTGATGTTTTAGTTTCTTTTTTTTTAGTTTGTAGAAAATAATTATAATAAAACTTACTTTTTAAAAAAGGAGGTATAATTACAGTTCCAGGCTTTGGTTGGTCAATAAAAATTATCTGGATAAAAGCGGCTGGTGCCGGAGGTCAGACTAGATGGCCCGGGAGGCCCCTTCTGGCTCGCTGTGTTTTCTATGTTTCTATGTTTCTAAGATAAACAATTGCTCATCATCTCTTTTGCATGTGTGCTTGATTGGCAAACTTTGTTATAGACCCACTGAATGCAATGCTACATGTTAGTCGTCACTTAGTTATGTCCCATTGATTTCATTGGGCCTGTTCCAAGCGTAGTTATGTCTGAATCCAGTCCAAGGTTTTCTGACCTATTGCATTTGCAATGCTCTGCATATTTTGGAACAAGAAGCATTCACTTAAAAACAAGTTACTATCATGACTGACCCTTGTGCTTGTATCAATGTATGTGGAACAAGAAGGACAACTGGGGTAGCAGGCAGGAAGAATAAATTAAGGTGCAATCCTAGACGTGTTTAGATTGAGAAAAGGCCTAAAATTCCATTTGTGTTCCAGCCTGTACACAACAAATTACAGGTTCTCTTCATGGGTTAACACATTATGATTTGTTAGCATGGCTGGGTTCACACAATACAACAACCTGTGACAAAGTACACTTAACCCATGATTAACCCTGAGTGTGTGTTGTGTTGTGTGAACCTAGTGTGAGGAATTGGGACCATGTTTGGTTCAATTAAAACACTTTTTATTTTGCATAACTTGGATACAATCATGAAGCAAATCTTCCAGTGCACTTGCATTTCCTTCCATAGCATTCTTTTCACAAGCTTACTATAGGGGCTGTTTCCATGTAATGAAACTTGTCATGCCAATCTCTTCTGTCACAACCCATGATCAACTCAGTATTGCACAATTGGTTCCTGCCAAATGTGGCATCTGAACCCAGACCTCCAGGCTGTTTGCAATAAATTATGGGTTAGCTGCTGGGTTGTTTAGACTCTAAAAGCCCCATCAGTCTCAAACAGGAAGGCACACTTAGCAGGGGCCAGTCAAAGGGTTGCTTCATAGGTTGCTGAATAAAAGTGGAAGAAGTTGGTGTGCTGAAGACAGTTCGAATGCTTTCTCCTGCTCATGCATGACAGCCTAGACATTTTAAAAGCAAGGGACCATTGTTGTAGGTCTTCATGTAAAATGTTGACATGCAAAATGTTTTTCTTTTCACACTAGATATTTAAAAGCCCATTTTCACATCTCGTGCCACGCTTAATTATTCTTAAGGCACCTCACCTTTTGTATACATATATACAAAATTATTAATTACTAGGCATCTCAAGCACATTTTTCTATCAATTTTTATTTCTGAGTTTTGCAACTTGCTCCCCCAAAACTGGGTTTCTGCCAGACTTGCACAATGTCTTCTTGTTTCTGTGTGAGAGCTCAACATATAATGTATCTTGCTTCTTCCAGTTATTGGATCAAGGCAAATGTGCAATACTGTAAATGAATAGAACTGACGACACATTTAAGGAATGCATACCTTTAGAGAAGGCAGCTGGCCAGGACCATTCCTGTCTTTTCACATTATTTTGACCTTGAAAGTTTTGTTCTTTGTTAAAAAGAGTATTAAGCCATGATGGTACCATCTATAAGTCCTTAGAGTAGATATTATTATTAGTCTAGACAGGGGGCAAGAGTTCTACTGTAGGAGTATCAGTAAAAAAACAATAACAATAAAAGGAAAGCTACTTTCACAAAACATTCACATCTGTGTGTTCTCTATGCAGCCATGCATTGCTTGGATCCCCAGCTACAAGGTTGGAAAATAACTGCAACTTGAATCCCCCTCTTTTCACTTTGTGACCAATGCAGAAAGAATCATGCCAGCTGCATCTACAAGGTTGTCAGACTGACTTTGGAGATGAGCTTTTGGGGTTGTTCCCAGGTCAAGGAGGAGAGGAAACAAGCACCGCTGAGATAGCATGTCACTTCACAGTGCTTCAACCTCATTTCTTCTCACTTCAAGGTGCTGCATTTGGAGAGGTAAAGTCAGTCAGCTAAGTGTTTTTTAAGGCAAGAGGAGAGTTCCCATGCCTCCCTCTCCCTTCATGCTTCTTCTGACCTTCATAGGCTGACCATAAAATACAAGCATGGAGGTTTAAAGATATTTCAAATAGAATGTGCTCTTAAAAACACATGCAGCTTCTTGCGTATAAGGACAATCTCACAGTTTCCTGAAAGAACTTCTCATATGTCTTCTATTCATCCTAAGTCTTGCTCAGGATAAAGCTAGTGAAGAGGTTGTGCTGTATTTGTAAAGCTGTTACTGCAGCCCTACCTTCTATAACCTTTGAGATGTATTTGATTGCAACTCTCATAATCTATAGCAAGCTACTATTGGAGTTGTAGTCCAAGACATGTGAAGGGTACCAGGTTGAAGAAGGCTTTTCTACTTTTTTCAGCAAAGATTCTGTACAGGGATATGTTCAATGAATATTCCAAATTTAATGAGTTGGTGGTACATTCCCAATATTGTGATTAGCCTAATAACATGATTCTTGCTTTGGGTGAAGCATGTCCTAGGTCTGATTGTTGGATGAGGCCTTACACCAGGAAAAAAAGTCACACCTCTGGAGGGACCATCATTCAGTGGTAAAACGGTTGCCTTACATAGCAAGGGTCCAAGATTCAGTCCTGGCTTTCCCAGCTAGCCCTGTCTTCATGCACCTGGTGCCTTGCATGATCCGTCCCTATTAAGCCATGTTAGCAGGTTCTTCTGGGAACTGTGGTCCAAATTATTTGGAGGGCACCATATTTGGGAAGGCTCTTCTAGGAGTAATCAACCTGCCAAGGAGCATTTGCTTTGTCCTTTGCAGCCATGGCACTGACTCAAATCTTTTCTGTTTCAGACTCATGGAAATAATTCAGTAGGCTTTTGTAGGGACAGGCATGTTTGCATACTCATGTGGCAGAGTGTAGTTTGCAATTAAGCCAGAGAAGAGGGTGGATGTGACAGACACGAAGTGTCTGGCTTAGAAAGCCTTACTAGAAACCTTCAAGAAGAAAGTGGCAGCAGTGGGTTTTTTTTTCTCTCAAAGGAGACATAATCAGTATTTGGAAATGCTCCATTGATGTTGAGTTATATCAACACATTGTGCACATTTGAAAAGGCTGATTCTATCTCATCTTGAAAGGAGTCCCTGAACATGCTTGGTGGATCATTGTCCATGTGCCACTGCTCTGGGGTCAATGGCCTGGGGCCAGGAACAAGCCAGGGTCAGTTAGGGTCAGGCTAGGGAAGCAGGGCCCAATGAGGCCAGGCTGCCAGATAGTCTGTGGCACACTGTGCAGGGTGGATTTGATTTAAATAAAATCAATCTAAATCATGATTTAAATCATTAGTCAGCAAGACTAGAGTTAAATCATGATTTTCTACATGACTACCCACTGGTAAAGGAACTTCCTTAAAATATTCCAAAACTGGGTCTCCTTTACATGCTGCCAATTTAGGTTTTCTCCTCCAGGAAAAGAATGAAATGATAGCACTCAGGCTATACACTAAAGAGCCAAAGACTTGTGGAGTATTCTGCTCAAAAGGTGTCACTTTCATGTTTATTGCTTGCCCCTCCCTCCCCATACTTAGCTTCTTGTGCAGATCTCTTCCACTCCCAACAAACTTCTATTCATTGAATTTTTTGAAACTTAGCATGAAAGAAGTCAGGGGTTGGTTCTGTGTACATGAATTTGCAAAGGAACAATAGGAGTAAGGTCTTTCTCTCAACTCTTTATGTTTTATAACATTTTTGCTGTGAAGAAGAGGCATGTGACCTCTGCAGAAACAAATCCAGTTTTGTGAACTGTAAAACCAAGCATATGTGAGGATATCTTCTAGATAGAAAAATTGCCCAATAACCTTACAGAACCCTCTGGAAGAGCATGGCATTGTGTTATATGTGAACACCTGCCGATTCCCGTTAATATCCTGGCAGCTCTTTTCTGAACCATTTGAAGTATCCAGACCGTCTTCAAGGGCAGCCGTATAATGTCTTTTAAGTAGAAAACTATATCTAGATAATTTTTTCCTCCTCGAAAAGCATTTTAGTTAAAAAAACCAATTTAAATTTAAAAAATCCATTTTTTAAAAAATCATCAATTTTTAACCACCCTGATACTGTGACTTTACTACAGGGCAGTCTCTTCGTTCCATTCTGTGAGGAGCAGTAGTCTAATGGTGTAGGGGACATAGGCAAAAAGATACACCAAATAACAGCATATTTTGGTTCAAAGTTCTTATTGCTCATAACTAAACCTTTGAAGTGGCATTTTAACTTTTAGAATGGGGGAAATGTGGAAAATCTGAGAACTGATCAGCATTCAGGGGAAAGTGGGTGGAGCATGGGAGATGCAGCATAGTCACCAGGGAAAACCCACATGGATAGTTTTTTAGAATTGATGGCATCTTCTCTTTGATTTTAGGCAGACTTGGAATCATGAGCTCTCCAAGCTTTTCAATGAGCTTTGGGATGCAGATGTTAACCACTTTATGCCTGGAAAAGACTATACAATTTCCTTACAGGGATTGGTCATTTTCTTAACCTCTGGGGTAAACCGACATGCCACTCACTGTTCAAATCCACAATGAAATGGGATGGTTGTCTATGCATTTTACAGGAAATTTTGTGTAACGTAGGAAGATGCACGTCTATGCATGCCTAGTGTGCTGGGAACGTAGGTTTTTTTCTGTATGAATATGCATCAGGTGGCATCCTTAATGTCTAATAGCATAATTAAGGAACAAATTCAGCCTAGTGAATTAGTTCTATGAAGCACAAATAAATATAATAAAATTATGAATTATGCTCAGTATGGGCTTCCACTAAAAAAGCCAATGTTCCCCACACTCCACCTGCCGTTTTGTTTTGTCTCCTGGGGCCGATTCTGTTTAATCTTTTCATAATTGACATGGAAGAAGGGGTGAACAGTCTGCTGATCAAATTCGCAGACAACACTAAAACTGGGGCAGTGGCCACAACTGAGGAGCAGGTACTCCAGATCCAAAAGGATCGGGACAGACTGTGGAAGTGGGCAGGAGACAACAGGATGGTGTTCAATGTGGATAAGTGCAAGGTCTTGCACTTGGGGCATAGGAATAGGTGTCATAAGTACAGGTTAGGGGACAAGTGGCTTGAGGGCAGCACTTGTGAAAGGGACCTCCGGGTACTGGTTGACTGCAGGCTAAACATGAGTCAGCAGTGTGATGCGGTGGTCAAGAGGGTGAACGCCACCCTTGGTTGCATAGCCAGAAGTGTGGCTTCTAGATCGAAAGAGGTATTATTACCACTGTATACAACTCTGGTACGCCCACAACTGGAGTATTGTGCTCAGTTTTGGGCCCCTCATTACAGAAAGGATATAGCCAGGTTAGAGTCAGTGCAGCGCAGGGCCACAAGGTTGGTGGCCGGTTTGCAGGGGATGGGGGATGAGGAGAGACTGAGGGAAGTGGGTCTCTTCAGCCTGGAGAAGAGGAGACTCAGAGGGGCTATATTGGTGACATACAGGTATGTGAGGGAATGTCACAAGCAGATGGATAGAGACCTGTTCTCCCCTGCAACGGAGCAAAGCTCAGGGAACCAAAGTTCTATTTAGATGTCAGGAAGCACTTCCTGCCAGTCAGGACCCCAAGGGTGTGGAATGGGCTTCCACGAGAGGTTGTTGAGGCCCCATCGGTGAGGGTGTTCAAGGATAGGATGGACATGCACATGGTGGGCATGTCATGAGCAGAGCTCAGAAGGGAAACCCCTTCTGACTCACTCTGTTTCTATGTTTTCAAGAAGGCAAACAGAGAAAAAATTTATTGACTTGAACTGCAACAGCACATATCTTTGTTGTTGTTGTTAGTCGCTAAGTTGGGTCCAACCCATTGCGACCCCATGGACAACATTCCTCCAGGCCTTCCTGTCCTCCACCATCCCCCGGAGTCCACTCAAGCTCACACCAACTGCTTCAGTGACTCCATCTAGCCACCTCACCCTCTGCCGTCCCCTTCTTCATTTGCCATCGATTGTTCCCAGCATTAGGCTCTTCTCCAGGGAGTCCTTCCTTCTCATTAGGTGGCCAAAGTATTTGAGTTTCATCTTTCTCTTTCTCCCTTGCCTTTCACTTCCCTTCTTTCCTCAGCTATTTTTAAAGCTTCCTCAGACAACCATTTTGCTTTTCTTTGGGATGGTTTTAGTTGCTGCCTCTCGTACAATGTTGCGAACCTCTGTCCATAGTTCTTCAGGCTCTCTGTCTATCAGATCTAATTCCTTAAATCAGTTTGTCACCTCTACTGTATATTCATCAGGGATATGAGTTAGGTCATACCTGAGTGGCCTACTGCTTTTCCCTACTTTCTTCAATTTATGCCTAAATTTTGCAGCAAGAAGCTCATGATCTGAGCCACAGTCAGCTCCTGGTCTAGTTTTTACTGACTGTATAGAGCTTCTTCATCTTTGGCTGCAGAGCACATAGTCAATCTGATTTCTGTGTTGACTGTCTGGTGATGTCCATGTGTAGAGTCGTCTCTTAGATTGTTGGAAAAGAGTGTTTGCTATGACCAGCATATTCTCTTGACAATATTATCCCAGTCATTGCTTCATTTTGTACTCCAAGGCCAAACTTGCCTGTTATTCTGGTTGTCCTTTGGCTTCCTACTTTAGTATTCCAATCCCCCTGATAAGGATGATAAGGATAACATTTTTTGGTGTTAATTCTAGAAGGTGTTGTAGGCCTTAATAGAACCGGTCAAGTTCAGCCTCTTCAGCACCAGTGGATGGGGCATAGACTTGGACTACTGTGATGTTGAATGGTTTGCAATGGATTCAAACTGAGATCATTCTGTCATTTTGGAGATGGTATCCCATCTCCAAAAGTGCTGCTTTTCCTACTCTTTTATTGACTCTGAAGGCTATTCCATTTCTTCTGAGGGATTCTTGCCCGCCGTAGTATACCTGATGGTCATCTGAATTAAATTCACCCATTCCTGTCCATTTTAGTTCACTGATTCCTAAGATGTCAATGTTCAGTCTTGTCATCTCTTGTTTGGGCACATCCAGCTTGCCTTGATTCATGGATCTTACATTCCAGGTTCCTATGGAGTATAGATCTTTACAGCATCGGACTTTCCTTTACCACCAGATACATCGGCAACTGAGTGTCCTTTCGGCTTTGACCCAGTCGCTTCCTTCTTTCTGCTGCTACTAGTACTAGCCCTCTGCTCTTCCCCAGTAGCACATTGGACACCTTCTGACCTGAGGGGCTCATCTTCCAGCGTCATATCTTTTTGCCTTTTGGTACCATCCATGGGGTTTTTGTGGCAAAGATACTGGAGTGGGTTGCCATTTGCTTCTCCAGTGGATCACATTTTGTCAGTAGAAACATAGTAGAAACATAGAAACAGAGTGAGTCAGAAGGGGCTTCCTGGGCCATCTAGTCTGACCCCCGGCTCCAGCTGGCTCTGCTCATGACATTCCCACCATGTGCATGTCTAGCCTATCCTTGAACACTCTCACTGATTGTGCCTCGGAGAGGGTTAGGGTTGTAGCAAATGCTGAATACATTTTGGAGTAGATGACTGCTTTTGTAGAGAGAGACTTATAAGCTTTACCTGTTATAAAACATGTCTGTGGTTCCAAGTTGGCTTACTGTTTGGCTGCAGTCTGCAGATTGCACTATGTGTTAAACAAGAGTTATTTATCCAGTGAAAACAAAAGCTCTTTTTTATTTCTGAGGAGGTAGAATAAACCAGCTGATCTGTAGAGAGTCAAAACATGGAAAAGATGCCAACAACAGAAAATGTGAAATAAGGTTAAGCTTTGCAATGAATCTCTTAAGACAAGAGCTGTGTAACCAGCCCACGCTGCCAGACTAGCAAGGTATAGCATGTTCAAGTTCCACAAGACGGGAGAATGAAATAACTTCCTGTGGTGTAGTGACGTGCTTGTCCCGAATTTTTATTTTTCATTTTCTGTTTTTAAGGGTGCAATCCTATACAACTTTAGACTGAAAAAAGTTCTACCAATTCTGACTGTTTGGCTGAGGCATAGTAAGAATTGGAGGCCTTTTTTGGATAAATTTGCAGAGGATTGCACCTCAGCTGAATTGCTTGTCAATTGCCAGCTTCCTAATAAGAAGGCCTTTTCTTTTGCTCAGCGAGATAAAGCTCAGCAAGATCTTTTTTCTGCTGGAGCAAGAGTATGGGACCTGGGGGAAAGCTGATGCAGTTCTGCTTATTTCTGAGGCTTGTTATCCAGAGGCTTTTGATCCTGAGCACTCATTGGAAATATTATTTGGAAATGTTGCTAATTTAGTCTTGTTTACTTCTTACAGAGCTATACAGATTTGTTCTGCTTACCTTTGAATAGGCTTTAAATTAGTAAAGAAAACATTTGTGTCACCCTATCTGACACTGTCCCCACCAAAGATGGTCCTCAAGAGCTTCTTCATTTGGAATCTGGCCTTTGGACTGAAAAAACGTTTCCCAACTTGGCTTAATTAATTTCCAGTAGTTTTCTGCAACCCACAGGAAAACGTTTTTGTCTTGTGTACGTGGCTTGAATATGTGTCTCGATCCACAGTAAGGAATGCAAATGAAACTTCTCTTTGCCTCTTACAGAGTCAGTTTTAACATTTTCTTTCTTCTTATAGCTTTTATTTCATTGTTGGATATCTATGAGGCATCAACTGGTGTAGCAGAGCTGGTGACTCCAGAGGAAACAGCTGAAAATAATCGTTTTCTTGATGCAGTTTTAGAAACTGAAGTGATGCTAGTGGGTACAGCATATTTTTCAGTTTGTTGTTCATCTGATTGATTTCCAGCTGTGAACTAAATTCAATTTTATTCATTTCTTCCTGCTTACTCATCAGTATTTAGTTAAAAAGGCAAGAACTAAACTGGATCTTAAGGATTTCAAGTCTCAGCTCTATACTATTCGGTTTGAACTCTACTCTTAGCAACAAGGAAAAGTGTATAAATGAAGTTATTCAAAAAGTTTTTATGTTAGCTTGAATCACTATTCTTGACTCACTATTTTTATAATACCATTTATGCATTCTACTTGCCTAGAAAAATTGTACAGGCATCTTACCTTTCTGTGCATCTGAGCAGTAAAATAGTTACCACAATCCAATTTGGGGTTCTAGAATCTCAAAAAGAAGGAAGATGTAACAGTGCCTTTATAAGTGAACTACTTTTTCTTTATTGTAGAAAGAACATACAACACAGAAACCATAATAAACGTTACTGATCTTTTTGTGACGTTAACCCCAAGAAATCCATTAGCCACTATGCTCCAGAATAGTTTGAGCTCTCCTGGGTGTATGCTAAAGTGCCTATTCACCACTTGTAGACTAACATGTACAAAAATAAGGTCCTATAACTTGTTCCTAAGGTTTTGTAGCCTTTTCCTAAAGTTCTCCATCTTCTTTTTTCTTCCATGATCCTGTGAGTGAGCTATGCTAGCAAACTGATGGCATAAGGCTGTAAGTAAACACATTTTATTAGTGGAAGTGCAATATGGTCTCAAGAGCTCAGTAGCCGCAACATTTTTCTATTGAAGCAGCATATGGTGGAACTTCCTTCAGAGACTTCAAGAAAAAGAGAGGGTGTAGAGTCAAGGGAAATATATCGTAATCAGAAAAAGCATTACCATGTGGAACAGAATTAGACTTTTCCAAAATGAACTTTGTAAGGGCCAAAAAATGATCTGAACAGCTTCAAGTAAGGCAATAATCAAATGTTCATGTCTGGATGATATAATAAATCTAAACTGCTTTCCCAGTTGACATGTAGCATGACATGCCCCAAACGTCAAGATATTGACTGATTGTCCTGATGCTTCAGCAAGAGCAGTGATCTCAGCAGCTTGAGCAGAATAAACAAAGGGAGTGAATACATCTTTGGGAAATACAACAGCATATTAGACACAGGAAAAGTCTTTAGGCAAGAACTATCACAGAAGAGAACAATATTATATACACCTGGACGATCAGGGAGATACAAATATGAAGAGGAATATCTTCAAGCCAGTTATGAGGAGAAGAGCCTTCATCAGGTAGAAGGAAGGTGAACAGCAGAATTGTAAGGGATGGGAGGGGTGAATCACGAGAGAGAGGATGGCCAAAGGGTTTGCTTATAAGTAGTGACCAAAATGCCCAATGCAACGAACAGTGAGAGTGGCAGCAAGAGACAGGTATGTCCTAAAGTTAGAGCTTGCACCTTAGTCAATACTTTAATCCCCATAATACAGATCTGGTTGAACTATGAGGCAGGTTTAGACAAATCGTTGTGAGTTCACTAGGGAGAAGTACAAAATGAATTAGGAATTTTCTGATTTATGTACAGCCCTCCTTCCTAACCTTATCAAATGTGTTGGGGCTTTTATCATTCTCTCTTTATTTTTATGAACAGATGTTGATAATGAATTTAATGAAGGTCCTGATTTTTTTTTTACATTGGATTAAATAATTAGTGGCTATCTCTTATTTTAACTATATTTTTAAAAACCCCTTTCTCCTGTATAGACCTGACTCCTGTGGATTCGAACATGTGTTTGTAGGGGAAACTAAGCGAGGGCATGTTATCTTAGGTCTACATAATTGGGTGCAGTTTTACCTTGAAGAAAAACTGAAGCATATTGACTACAAAGGCTATATGGCCAGAAAAAACAAATGTTGGGTAAGAGAATGGGAAGAATCATTATTTGGGATGCATGTATATATAATACAGATAAATGTGTACTTTATAATGTGTGTGTTTGTCTTGCGTGCGCAAGCGTGCGCGCGCGCACTCACGCACACACACACACACACACACACACACACAGTAGTCTCGTATTCTGCAACTGTTGGTTTTCATCAATCTTTCCTTGAATTTGCAAACAAGCAACACTCACTGGATTTGATGTCGGAAAAAATGTTCAGACATTGCAGAACTGAGACTATCGTCCAAAGCAGAAGGGTACCAAACATCTTGCCTCTGACTCCTGCTGGTCTTCACTTGGGCAATCTCCCTCTGTATCAAGTGTAATTACTTGATGGATGTTTGAAAACACACGTGCACACATATAACACAGATATACATGCAAACTATATAACATGCAAACTAAGTAACATAACACAGATATACATGCAAGATAACATGAAAAAGTTAAGGGTATCTTTAAACTTGTGCCAACTTGCGCCAAATTTCCATTTTATGAAAGCCTTGAAGTAAAAATTGAATTTTGAAAAAAATCTTTTGCCCACTGGCAACAGAGGCAGCACATAGCCAAAGCAATACAGTAGAAGTCATGCCTAATTTGGCTCTGAGTTGAATAGAGGAAGCTTCCAATTAAGAGTGCATAAGGATGAACCTCGAGTGTGTAGAGATTATATACATTGAAAATATTTAACTGAACATACCTATGGCCCCTTCCAACTCTACTATCCTATGTACAGCCTCTGTTTGTCTAGATTAAACAAGATTTATTTTATTAAACAACATTGAAACAAATTGCATCAAACAAATGTCTGAATATATTCTTCTCCACATAGAAATGTCTGTGTTCCCTCTATGGCTTTAAAGCTCCCAGGCAATTTACATTTGTAATCCTTAGATTGCTGGAGAAATTGCCAAGGCAAATTCTTACTCTATTCCTAACATTTTCCCTCAGGGATCTCTTTGAAGTCTTCACGCCCTCCATCTCTTGGTGGGGGGTGGGGAAGCTGAGGCCATTTCAGATCCCCCTGGCATGTCTCCTTCCTGTTGCTTCCACATTTGGGCGCTGGCCACACTGCCTTGCTCAAGCTCCAGAGGGGACAGGGACACCCTCTGCCTCACTGCCATGCTCAGCCGTGTCTTCAGTCTGAATCAGGGAAAATGTAACCCCAGCACGCAGCTTTTACTGTTTTGCATGCTTGTTTTCAGCCTGATGAGGATGACCAGGTTTTAAGCCTTCAGTTCAGCTGGAAGGGCCTCATAAAGCCAGTGAGAAGCACTTTCATTGGTGTCAGCCCTGAGTTTGAATTTGCCCTTTACACCGTTGTTTTCCTGCAATCAAATGAAAAAATGACACGCCAGAAGGTGAGAATTGAGGAGTATGACCTGGAGATTGTTGTCTACTGCCATGGAGAGCACATAGGGACAGCGTATCCCATCCTCATCAGCAGCAACAATGAAGATTTGTACTGATGAACCCAAAGTTTAATTTGGAAAAGAATTGTGCCTTGCAGTGATTATGTCAGACTTGACACTTCACTGTGTTTTCTGTTACTATTATTTAGAGAGTTATATTTCAAACATTATGCATAAAACAAGCACAGATCACCCCCAAACAGGAGTAAGCATTTTGTGGCCCACCAGAAGTTTTGGCCTACAAGTTCCATGGTTCCTCATCATTGCCTACACTGGCTAGGACTGATGGGAATTGTGGCTCTCCAGATGTTTCTGTCTACAAGTTGCCCAGTCTTGAACTAAAATGTATGATTCTTTCCTTTTGATTTTTAACATGTCTTCCATAAGGGAGAAATCTGTTTATATAAAAGACTAGAGAGTACCTTTAAAGACGTACCATTTCCTCTTCTGTGGCTTAGCTCTTTAGGCCAGGTTCTTCTGCCTGTTCTCTCCCTTGATATACCTGACAGCTCCTGTCTGTGGGATTTCCCTTTCAGCTGACCTTTTGTTTCTGTGGTGCCTGTCTATTTTAAGTGGTTTGCAGGAATATGCAATTAGTGAAATTCTGTAAGCTACATACAGCACTTCCAGCCCCCTCTTTTCCAGACCTAGCCTTATATATTTTTTGCAGTGTATTTCAGCTACTTTCTAGGAAACCCTAAGGGTTCCTTGAATATTTACTAAGAGCTCCTCAGAGAAACAATTGTAATGATTGCCGTCCATCTGGAAAATATTTCACCTACCACTGCATCATTTTAGTTATATGCTACTGCAGGCAAACATGGGGTTTTAAAGGGAAAAAATGCCAAGATGTGCATGAAAATATGAAAATGTTAACCATTTCCACTTCAAACCTTGAATTCCAGCCAGTGCACTATATCTCCCTCACAGCAACACAGTCGCTCACCACAAAGTTCAACTTCTATGCCGCTTTTGCCTAGTGGAATCCCTTTGCACAGGCCCATGTGCATGCAGTGTTTTACCTAGGCACTACTAACACAGGCAGAAAAAATGATCTTGCCTCTTGGTTTGCCTTACTGCAATCATTTGATAGGCCTAGTGTCAAAGTGGAGGGATTTATTAGGACCTGGTTTCCAGGCAAGATGTTTCTGTATGCTTTTTCTTTATGTGTTTAAATGTTAATGAGAGCAGGCTTACAAATTGCCACTGTCTGGGAGAAACATAAATTGTGTTCAGAAAGCAGATGAGATGTTCTCTCTCTCTCTCATCTCCACTGGGAGTCTGGCCGTTTAAAAAGAGACAGCAAAAGAAAAAATATAGCTATTTAATATGCACAGTTTATCTCTGAAGCTAAACTGCATGTGAATTTACATGTTCAGCCTCATCACTTTATGTTTGTTGGAAAGCAACTGCTTGACCCTGATTCAGAATATTTCCTGAATATTGCCTGGAGACGCAGGCCACTTTTCTGCTGAGAATCATCTCACACAAAGAGATTGCTTGGCCTCGATTTGTTCATAACTGTATTTTGATAATACTTCACTGGAACTGACATTGATATTCATCCAGAGCAACAAAATCCAGTTATCATGGCACCCTGAAGTTTCTTTGTTGAATATTGTCATATTTTGTGGAATAATAGCATGAAAAACAGCAGTTCTCAAGATGAACAAACCTAAATCACTTCTGCAGATCAAGAGTTTACATTCAAGCTAATTTAAAAAAAAGTATGATAAATGAGGGAGCTAAAAAATGACATTTCTCAGAGCATAAATTAGAAACAGAAGCCGTAAACTGTGACTTTGTTCAAAACAACAGAATAATTTGTTCACAAAAAGAAATCAGCCCCAGAACTTGAACATGTATTAAGCAGGTAAGTTTTTATCTGAAACAAAAAGAAAACAAGATGTTCCATTTCCTCCAATTGAATGGCTGGGATGGAAAATCCTGAAAAGGCTTCAGTCTGATGGCCCTGGGCCAGTGTGTCGGGGAGTATAGAATATCACAGAGCTCTCTGCAGGCAGAGAAGTTCTGCTGCCAGAAGGTGTGCCTGGTGGCAGTAAAATAGCCAGTTGCCATCACTGCAGGCAGCCTGAATGAAGGTAGGCTGGGGATATCCCAAGGGCAGCAGAAGATTCATAAGCTCTTCAGACCCCCGAAATAGTCCACAAACAATTCCCTGAGGCTGATCTAGCGAAGTCCCTTCTTCCATTGTTTCATTAGGGAGAAGCCAGTTGAAATGATGGTGATGGAGAAAACCAGCCATAAAATAAGATTCCTCCCCACTCTCCACTGTGACTTCAATGAGGCAGCAGGGCAGAATAGGAGATGGTTCTCCCGTCTGCCCTATCACCACATTAGGACTGCTGTGATATCGATGCCCCAATGAAAGATACTATGTGACCAGTTGAATGTATGGAGAATGACAAAGCCCCAGGGCTGGAAAGCTTTCCTTGCTGGGGAATTGGTGGCAAGGCTATTATGAGAAAGTTCTTGGTTGCTTTAAAGCAGGAAGGCTGTCAAGCTGCAACCTGACTTGTATAATAAATGTCAAATAGCAATCTATCCAAGGCCTTTGCTAACTGACTTTAACTAGCACTACCTCATCTCCAAGATTAAGTAGGTTTTGGCAGAAACAGATATGGATAGGGATCAGATGAAAGGAGAATGCTGCTGGACAGAATTGCAGCAGCTAAGAACATTTTCCTCCATTCTGTTTTGCCATGAAAGGCTGAAAAGACTTTGAGAAGAGTAAGGGTGCTTTCCCATGCTGAACAGATATAACCTTCTGAATTCAGGTTATGGACCTCCATTCAAACACCGGAAGAGTATGGAGGCTACAATTCCCTCTGTGTTCCCCATACTCTCAAAAATATTTAGATGGCCAATTTGGGCCCTGCTTGCTAGAGAGGTTGAGGCACCAGTTTGATTTTCTGTTAAAAGGGTGATTCCTAGATCCTCCCCTCATGACCTCCTAGCACCCACCCCTCAAATTCACACTTGGATCCATGACTAGGATGGAACTGTGCTGCTTGTGAGGGTGAAGGGAAGGCCCATCAAAGACATCAAAGAGTTCTTCTGACACATCTTTTCTTATAGCTGGTCAGAGAATATCTATCAGCCCTATTGATTACACCCTGAATTGGTTTTCCCTACTGTTAACAATTTCATTGCCACAGAGAGATCAGTTTTTCTCTATAAACATCTTGTCTACATAGGGGTGGAGGACTGTTCTTCATGATGCACTCCCAGAAGCACAGATGATCCCTGGTGTCTTTGGGGAAATTTCCTGCGGTTTTGGCCTGTGGTCCTGCTGTGATCTTAACTGAACTTGGTATTATGGGAATGGCTTGGGCGATTGATGCTATTGGTCCAAACATACATGTTGCATCATAGCTCAATATTAGGTAATATTCAAACTCCAAAGAGATGAAGGCAATGGCAGAAGACTTGAGGGAACATTATCAATATAGACTAGAATCCCTTTTAGACCTTAATTTGTGGTTGTGATGATATGGTGAATTTAATTACTTTTCCACCAGCATTACATCTGCATAATGTTAGCTAATTTTGTTATTTTGAGAAGTGATGTATTCATGAAGATCCAGTGGAGCAACTGTTGGAACACTTGGAGGCTCATTGTGGCCAGTATTTTGATAATATTGCTGTTCAGACAGGGTTGCAACAAAGGAACCAGTAATGTGGCCCTTATCAAATAAATTAAACTTAGACCCCTGTATATGGATAATTTTAACTAGTATTAGAATTCCCATGCTGGAGAGCAGAGTGGTGCCTTTCAACTCCACTTCAGGAAATCTTGGTCAACACTGATTATTTAGAATTGTCAAATTTGGTTTGTTGTTGTTGTTGATTTTGTTTTGCCTGGTTTGAGAACAGAAACTGTATTGGTCACCTTGGTGGATGACTTATATTGGGTTCCCCAGTAACTTATAGCCATTTTCAATATAATCAACCATTAAATCTTTCTAGATCATGTCTGCTTGTCCAGGAAAAGGCCTTTTGATATAGCTGGTATTATATGGCTAATCCAATTTATTGAGGAGCTGGTGAATGAGTGTCCTCTTCTCAGCATCACACAGGAGACTGGTTTTCTGTGGCTGCTATGGAAGAAGAGTCAGTGCTCTGGTAAGGAAAGAATGTCAGCAGAGCATCTGATACCTTTCATCCTCTGAAGGCTGCAGATGCTTATTTTGTACAGCAAGAAAACTATCAGATTAACAAAAATTGCGTAAAGCTCCAGCCTAAAATCAAAGCAGAAAAGCAGCCTGCAGTGCCTTGTAAACATAGCTCAGTAATGTTAATAGTTTAGCACAGTATTCTTTTTCTTCTGGAAACTTACTATGTGCTTGATTTTCCTTCCATCTGTGTAGGAAACTGATGTTAGTCAGCCTTGTGCTAGCTCACTGAGTTAATGTGCATATTTCTGCTTCTGCCTCTATCAATACAAATGTTTGACTTTGTAAGGAGAACAATGGCCTTTTCAGAAGCTGCTTTGAACAGTTCCACTTGTTCCTCCTGCCCCCCACCACCTTTGGTGAAGTTACAGGCATAGGACAAAGGAGGGCTGGCATCATCTGTAGGTAATTTGCTATATGTGAAACCTACACCAGTAACTCCAGCTCCTGAACTGCCATTTTCTTGCTGCCTTATATATTACACATTTACAGAACAATCCTGTACACAGATACTTGATGTGTGTTCACTGGGGCTTACTTGTAGGAGAATGGGCATAAGGTCATCAACCCTCCTATTCAAAAGGTTTGTAAAAGCAGGTGCTTGCTAGAGTTTCCTATCAATCTCTTCTTGCCAGTTATCAGCCTTGTCTATTTCCCAGTCCAAGGCCTGATCTAAGACTAATTTAGGCTGATCTAAGAGTACTGTAAAGAGTCAATAAGAAAGGGAATAACAGGCAGAGACAACATGAGGGATCTAGCTGGTCTCCAGCTGCATGGTGGAAAGAAATCCAGGATGATGAGGCACAGACCACACCAGACACATGCCCTTGCTCCAGTTGAGCTAACTGGATGTTTTATCTATTGCAATGTAGAACTGACCAGGTATAAATCAAATGGATGGATGAAGAAATATTCCAATAATGGATGCTCAAATAGCACCCTGTCTCTCAATCTTCAGGACATGGCAGTGGGAAAGGTGGCATTTCCACAAGTATATTTGGTGCATGAGCTGTGACTTCCCCTGAGTTGATCTGATGTGGAACAGTTTTCCATGCCTTGGTTACATCAGGGTTATAGGACTGCAGTGTGGCTTGTGTGGGACTGCCCCTGAAGCATGAACTACCATCTGATACCCAGTAGCAGGGCCACAGTGCACTGACATCTGTGAGCAAGGGCCTTTTGAGGGCACCATCATCTGGAGAAGCCAGATGATGCATGCATGCATGCATGCATGGGATTTCCTGTCATTCCCACTTTGTGGAATGTATTGCCTCAACAAGAGTGGTTCACTCCCACTCTTAGAAATGATGTAAAGATTGGGTAGAGACCTGTTCTCCCCTGCAGAGGAAGGCAGGACGCGCTCCAATGGAGCAAAGCTCAGGGACCCAAGGTTCCATTTGGATGCCAGGAAGCACTTCCTGACAGTCAGGACCTCGAGGGTGTGGAATGGGCTTCCACGAGAGGTCATTGAGGCCCCATTGGTGCGGGTGTCAAGGTTAGGCTGGATGTGCACATGGTGGGCATGTAGTGAGCGGAGCTGGCTGGTGCCGGAGGTCAGACTAGATGGCCCGGGAGACCCCTTCTGACTCGCTCTGTTTCTATGTTTCTTTGTTTCTAAGATGCGTCTGTTTAATTTAGGCTTTTAAATTATACAGTTTTAAAATGTTTTGATGTTTTACAGTTTGCAATTCTCTTGTTTCTCATTGTTTTAAGTTTTATAGTTTAAATTGTTTTGTACTGCCTTGGTGGCTTTTCAGCAAATAAGGCAGTATATAAATGTTAATAATAAATAAAATGTAACAGACTGCCCATATAAACAGCCTCAATGAATTTCAGGTTCAAGTTCACATAATTGGGGCAGTGGTGGGGGAGAATACTTGCATACACAGAGAGAATGAATTACATTGTTACAGGAAAAGAATCTTGCTAATTTTTTTTCTGCTGGAAAAAAGATGGTTTCAAGAGAAAGGTACTGCTGCATAATATTGCTGCAATGCAGAAAATCATGACCGGTGGAAAACTTTCAAAAATTCCGGACAAAGTAGTAGTGGTACATTGTTAGGGTGTTGAATCTAGAAGCAATAAGTAGAGAGAGCATTCAGAGTATGCTGCCCATTCTCTGTACAAAGTACTACCTCCTAAATTTCAATATACCACAGAAGGCTTAGCTCAGACCAATCAAAATCAATTAGGCATCTACATCAATTCTCGTAGAGTCCCATCTCAAACCTATCAATACCTCAGCCCTTGATTCCTTGCATAGTTTGCTCCTGCATTCTTTCTGCAATGAGATCATTTCCAAGATATCAGAGAAGCATGAAATTCTCTGACATCAAGTAATAAACAAACAATTGTGGAAAGGTGGTTGTTTGCTAATGGGGTCACTCATCTTCAAGCTTATTGGCAAGTTAATGAAGAAAAAGTTCTTTAAAGAACTTCGGACACAATGTTAATAAGAAACAGTTGCTGCCTGTGTATGGGGGAGAGGGCTGTCAATATAGATTTTGTTTCATTATATGTATCAACAGACATTCCTCTATGTCAGTTATAAGAGATCCTTACATCCATTCACATTCTGCAATCACATGGTGTGCTATATTAAAAAACTGAGCATTTTCAAAGGAACATTTTTTAAAATCCACAAATCCACAAACAAGATCCACTTGATATCATCAACCAGGTGTCAGTTGTGCCACGAACCAGATTTCTGCATTTTATTTAGCCAGTCAGCAACATATGGCCTTCCGGTTGTCTTCCACTTGCTAACCACTTCTGTGATCTGTGGAACTAGTTAGAACTCTCTTGGCTTGCATTGTTTCCTATTCTTGCTGAATTGGTGGGTTAGTTCTACTTGCTGACCATCTACAACACAGCAGACAGAACAGGCCTGGCAACTCCTTCCTCAGACAAACATCCACAGAGAGAAAGATGTTGCTCCTGAAGTTCCTGATCTGACCCCTTTAGCGCAGTGGTCCCCAACCTTTTTTGAGCTGCTCCCTTCTTTCCTCTTGGGTGGCAACCCTAACACCCCAGTGCCTTTCTTGGTATTACAGGCACTAGGGTTGTTATACCTTAGGTGAATTAATCAATACTCTTTCCTTGCTCACCCTCTCTTTCTCTTTCTCTCTCTCCCCCTGCCCCTTGTCCCCACTCTCACCAGGGTACTGAGAGCGGGGCCCATGGTGAATGGCTTACGCGGCATGAGGCAGGCTCCTCAGCAGTCCTTGGCAGCAGCATGGTAGTGACAGCAAAGCAGGTGTGGATGGCCTTGGTCATCGGCTGGCTTAGGCAAACCTGCAGGGAGGAGGATCCTGGCTTGGCGTGCTGTAGATGTGTCTCTCTCCCCTCCCAGCCCTTCTCGTACGAGGGCATCAGGAGAGGGCCATGCAGTAGGCAGTGACTTGAAGGGCTATGGGCAGGAGGGTCAACGCAGGCTCCTCAGTGGTCCATTTTACAAACTTTTACCTTTTTGTTCTCTTTGTTTCTTTTATAGTAGCAATCTATACAGGTCATCCCTGGGTTATGGATGAGTTTCATTCCTGAGAACATCCTTAAATTGAATTTGTATGTAAGTTGGATTACATAGGCAAGCCAAATACTTGTATTAGTCTATGCATATGTTTTATCTTTCTGTGCATATAAAACACTTGAGAAATACTTCAATATTCACTAGAACAGTTAAACACAATACAGCATTGTAATAATAACAATACAGTAATAATAAAGTATCTACAAGTACTGAAGAGAAAGAGAGAATGTGTACGTGTGTGTATATGTATACAGTATTATTAAAAAAACAAAAACAAAAGAAACAGTTCTTAAAACAGTTTAGAACATTCTTGAAGTAACATTAACATTAACTGATGATGGAGATGGACCTGGTGATGGAGTCAGGGTTTGATTGTGCTGATGGAGAGAGAAGGGAGGTGTTACCACTAGAATCACTTTCTTGAAATAGGCCTCAAGGGTTGTTTGTACAGCAGTTTTCTATTCCTGATCATAAATGGCCTTGTAGCAGTAGAGAGCCTGGTTACAAAGGCAAATGCTACAGAAAAACCAAAGGGGAACTATGAGCCCTACATGTGCCCTGAAACACACTGGCTTGTGTATGCTGGAGCAGACACAGTGAAACAAAAAGCTGTTAATACTCTAGGGAACTGACAATGCGTCTCTAAAAGTGTGGCATAGTTTCTTACAGATACATCAGTGTAGTTCATTAGAGATAGCTTTGACAATCTCTTCTGAATTGCCATCTCTAAGGAAAAGCAGTGAATATCTTTTGGAACTATGCAGCCACTAATGACATGTTGCCAAATGCATTGCATAGACATATTCATGGCATTTTATGAGAAATACTCATGTAGGGTTTATGACACGTGTTTATAAGTTCAGGTTGTTTGTAATCCAGGGAATACCTGTAATTTCCTACTGCCACCTTTTTCTCACGGCCCCGCTGGATCTTTCTACTGCCCCCATGAAACCCTACCATGAACTCCCGGGATGCTTCAGCTAGGCATACACACCGGCATATACTTGGAACTGTAAGAATTTTAGTGTGTCTAAACTTGCTTAGGATCACATGCTTAGCCAGAACTGAGCTATAAATTGAATTGTCACAAGGGGTGCTGCCATGTGGAGGGACTCTTGTTCTAGTTTCCAAGTAGTTAGTCATGCCCTTTCCCAGGAGTCTCGTTCCACCACTCAGCTTCATTCCCCCCCCCCCCTTTAATAGCCAGCTAGCATTTCAGGAGCAGAAAGCATGCCTGTCCTCATTGGGTTCTCTCCCACTTCTATTGAAGGGTAGGTGTGGGGCAGGGAGGTACCTAAATATTTTTGGTGCTTCTGCAAAATTTGAGATTCCATCTCTTCTACAGAGGTGATGCCCTCTCTACAAACTGAAATCCTCACACGTAAAAACCAGTTTGACTGTAGGTTCCACTTTCTTCATTGTTGTCTCACTATTATTGATATTTTCACTAGTTTTAATCAACTTATGTTCAATGGTGGGAAAGAATCCCAAACTAGATATTTTAAATATTTATTAGCCAGACTGGGTTTAATAGTCTTTATACAACACAATTTGCATAAGTTCTCAAGATACGTCCTGTATACAATCACAAAACCATGACATGGATTTTATACACAGAGTGAAAATTGAGACTGATTTACAAGCATTTTTCTCTTTATACACTTTGTCATACTATTTTTGTTTCATTTTATACAACTTTTAGAACATATTTTGTATTTCTTCTTCTTCTTCTTCTTGGAGGATTGGAAGGCAAAAATTAAAGAATAATTCATTATTCATTTGAGTGAAAAAGAAAGGTTAACAAACCACCACTGATGCATGCAACATTCATTGTGGAAATATTACATCTCTCCGAAGACTACTATTGGTGGTTGCTGCCTTTGAATCTTTATTCCAAGGGCAAGTGTTCTCCACACACCCCTTTCACTATCAGTTATGCTGTACAGGCTGTCTGATAGAATGATGGCACACATGCGAGTGAGTGACTGCTGAGCACCCGGCACGCCACTTAACATCTATGCAAGATACAGTCAACTTGTATTGACACCAACATGCTTGGAAGGGCAGATGGGTTTTGGAATCCAGACTTGTTTTTGTTTCCCAATACAAAAATGTGTATTTACAAGAAGGTAACACATGAAGAAAACTACTTTCTTCAGATCACCTAGGATAGAATTCAAAACCCCATTAATGTGTTCATTATTTTGTCAAAAGAATTAATCAGAGCATACAGAGAAAACACCAACAATGCGACTTATGGTTTAAAGAGAGAGTATCCAGATTTTATTTTCATCTCTTCTTGCAACTTCCAGCTCCAGAGCTTGAGTCTGTGTTGCAAACTGGCCAGGAATGCATGGACAGTCTCTGAATGCAATGTCAGTGGATCGATGTACACTGAATATCCTTTCAGTTTTTTGGCCACTTAACAGTTTTGATTAGTCAGATCATTTTTCCCCTTCACATATACATCACTGTATGTACATATGTAGAACTATGGAACGTTAGACACTATAGCATTGAAAGAAAAATACTTAATATAGCAACAGGTATGTTTAAAATAAAAAGATAAAAATATACTATTAACATCTGTATGAAATTTTTAGGAAACAAAATGCTAATTAAATCATTCTGTATTAAGCATGCTAGCTTACATATAATATAAGAGATGTTTACATTTTACTTCTTCATCCATATAGAAAGAAGCCATATCAGCTGGTTACCAGCTACAATACTCACCCTCCCCACCCTGCTGCCCTGAACCATTCATGATTTCAAGAATTAGGCATCTAGAAAAGTAACTGGACTGACAAGGAAGTTCCTGATTTCCATTGTATAGAAATGTCTCCCATGTGCTCATAATGAGGTACCCTATTTATTCTTATCTGCATTAATCAAGAGTGATGCAAGTTTGGGGTGGGGATTGGGGGAATGAACAAAAAGAAAGAAACAGAATTTATATTGCTCCTGGATACTATCCCTTTAAAAAGAGTAGGATAACAGCAAAATATCTCAGCATCCACCACAGGAACTCACATGCCTTGTATGGATCAAGAAAAGTAAAGCAAGAACTGGCTGATGACTCAGTAAAATGAAGAAGAGAAATGACCCATTATTGGTCAGTACAGACATATTCTGTGCTTTAGCTCACACTTCAAGCTTGTTCTCCCTGTACAACACAGCTTTTATCTCCAGTTCAGCAGATTTGCGAGATACATTTAAATAAAGCGCATTGTGCCATCAACATTCTATGTTTTCAAACAAATCCACAACAGTTCATGCACTCTGAGTTAAGAGGTCTTGCCATATTTAAGCATTTCTGTCTGACAGAAGAAGCATAACAAAACCTCATTTCTCCTCCAAAACAAAAATCAAAGTGAAAACAAATATGCAGAAATATCTATACATATTCTTAAATACCCAAAGTCCCTGTTTGATTTTTTTCCTTTAAAAAAATAATTTCCACAAGAAGGGTTTCGTTGTCTTCATTAATAAAAAGAAAACTGCATTAAATGTGATTCATCATTGCATAGAATGATTCCAGTAAAACCCAGACATTTGGTCAAAAGAAACTTGGCACACTTTGGAGGCATCTTCTAGTCTCAGCATCGATGTAAACGTGATTTAGTAGAGAGACCTCATTTTCACCAGCTCTTTGTGTTAGATGGTAAATACGAAAGGAAAGATTCCGACTCAGCTGGAGCTGAACAGACCATTACTAATGGAAGCTACCTTTCCAAACAAGTTCAAATTACTACAAGCATCATACATTCATCTGAGCATGGGTATTGTCACACTCATGGTCCAAAGGCTTAGAACATTATTGTTCTGCCCTGAAAATAAGGCTTTCTGACTGGAAGAGGTGGTGAAAGTGGGACCGTTGAAGCCCTGGTAGCCATAGTAAGAAAAAAGGTAAATAATGTTAAATAAGTATCTGCTATTAACACAAAGCAGTCTTTTTTTCCAGAATTCCTTACACAATCTACATAACAGTAAGTTGCGACAGCACCCTAGCTTTATCAATTTACGTTAGGAAACTTTTCACTTGATGCTTGGTGCTTGAAATTCCCATGGCAATCATAGACTTATAGCCTTTGTTATCAATCTTAGCAAAAACAGAATTGCCAGCTGCTCACACAAACTTGCACATCTTAGCATTTAAAAATTTCTTTTGCTTTGACTCTGAGTAAAGTGGACATGGTATGAAGTAACAGACAATTTCCACATGATTCAGCAATTTTGGGATAGGGCTTCTGAGAACGGCACCAAAATTGGCATCTTTAGTGGGGAACAAGGTGGTGAAACCTGATTTGCTGTAAGTTCATATGCACTATCTCCCCCAATCATTACATTGTATACAGTGAGAATACATGGTAATATGCTTTGTATTAAAAGGTGACATTTGGATCAGTTGAACCCTTACCTTGGTCATACATTGTCTCAAGATATGTTGGTTGGTAGAGTTATAACTTTTCAGTCTAGTGATAAAGTGTTCCCTGACTGTAAGAAGTTATTCAGGGCGACTGCAACTTCTTGCTTAACTACATTATTTTTATTTAGTGCATTTTCAGATGCTTCTTTGACTTCCTATGAACAAATTATGCAGATGAGCACTGCCTTGTTTAAAATAAAAATACATGGTCCTGTATTTACTTTAGATACTTGTGGATACTTAACATTTTGCTATTTCTCTTTCAAGGAACAGTTTGGTGAAGTGACACGAACTGGCATAGCCCATCTTCAGTTGAAAGAATATAAATCAAACATTGTATCAAGGGGCAAACAATGTTCCCATTTTTATTTTGGGAATTTGGGAGATATAATCAAAACGTTATTATTAATGCCTCTAGGGAGCTTCTAGGCCATGATAATGAATGCTAGATGATTAGAAATCTTAAGGAATGCATCCTTCAATTGATCAGCAAGATTTGGCCTTAGAATGCAATGTTGCAGAAATACTTCTTTCAATACTTTCATTTTCCCAAGCAGAATACCACATGTGAACAGAATGTGTGCTACTTCGTGCATAGAAGAAGTCTACGATACACCGTTGCACAAACAGTGTGTCGCTTCTTCTTGATCTTGAGTGTTTGATTGTTTGAGGGGCCCCAAATTAGCATAGGGACATTAGCACAGTGAATCTAAAATATGGACTACTTCATGCTAGACATTTTGAAACATTAAACCCTTGAAGTTCACAAAGGCAAGACAGATTGATAGGGATGCAACAATATCCATCTTAGTGCTTAAAAGGCCTTTGAATCAGTTCAATGTCTTTGCATTCTTGTACACAATTAGTTTCATTTCTCTTTTCATGATATGGTATCCAAAAAAGACCTTCCCTTTTCCAAAATGACAATTATTCATGTGCTTTTTGCACTGTTACATTCCAAGATGGCAATTTTACATTACTAACATTGTAAACAACAGAGATTATCATTCTGAATTTATAATCCAAAGCATATCATTAGGAAAGGAAAAAAGTAATGCACAATAGAAACATTGCCACCATAGAAAATAAAATATCCTGCCCTTTGCCTCCTGGGGCATGGATCTCACTACAGCAAATAGTCAGATATTCTGAGGCCAGAAGAACACAGTTGAGTCTTCTGATAAGTGAGAACAAGAAAGTCACCATAAGGCGCTTTTGCATAAAACAATCTCCCTCCTGATTGCACCAAGAACCAGGCAGCTCCTTCAGAGCTTCTGCCTCTAGCCGCAGCCCAGATGGCCTGCATTAACACTGACCTTCAAGGTCATGGGGCTATGCTTTTTCACAGCCACAAAGATATATCTAACATCATCACGCTCTCAGTTCAGTCTTCTTTTTAAAGGAGACCATCTTAACTTCTGGGCTTACCATGTTTTTTTCCCCCCTTTGCTGTTTTTTTTTTTTTAAACACAGCAAAACATATTGACTAGCCCTCATGAAAGTGTGCTGAGTAGCCCAGAACTATTTTTTCTACTTCATATTCTGAAAGCCTAGCTAAACACAATATCAAAGTAGAGTCTTGGAATCACACAAGCAGACTCTTGCAAAGGCACAATGCCCAAAGAAGACACCTTCGCTCAATGTGTCTGTGTTGAGCTGACCAAAAGTTTGTGCCAGTTTACTATTCTTTTCCTGAGGTCAACTTTGTCCAGCCAGATATAGGCCTCGCCAATCAAGGTCTTCTTCATAAACTTTCCTCCATTGGAAACAAGAAGAATCTGGGAACAGAACAGAGGGTTAAAAAGATATTTGCTATTATGTTTTTAAACATTAAGAAGCATAGCCAACTGGGGCTTTCTGGGAGTTACGGGCCCCTTTGTGTCTAAACCTGAATAGGATTGTGACCTTACGTACCTAGAGCGTGAATTTAATTTTTTAATTTTCCTTAGACTTTTTACCACAGGAGGCTGGTACTTCCTATGTCAGTGTTTTTTATCCAATGCAGTCTTTATGTTGAGCTCTGTATTGGTATCCATGGTACTCCATGCTGGTGAACCTATTCTGAGGATTGCATTCAGCACCACAGATATCTTTGATAAAGCACAGTGATGTGAATGTCACCTGCCTCCTGCTTTTTGCCTAGCCAGAGTTCTAGTGCACAGCTAGTTGTTGTGGTCCGCAGGGTGCACCTGCTGAGACTCAGCATCACTTCATGTGAAGTGACAATGTGCCACAGAACACACCAAACCATCTATTGTGGCTGCAAGAGAAAATTAATAGCAGCGGGCCAGCTAATGTTCTTATTGAGATCTCCTGATAAGCTTCCAAGAAAGCCCAGGGTTCTCCAGCACACAGCTTGAAAATGATTGCCTTAGAAGGTAGGAAACAAATTTACAATCTATTGTATGTGCATCAAAGCAGTCAAGGTGAAGTGGTACTTTCATTTATCTTCCCTTTCTCACTCTGATGACCTCAGTGTGACAACTCCCCCATCCACAACTCCAGGACCCTGTACGAGCCCTGGTTAGTATAGTGGTTTGCCCAAAGCTAACCAAAGGGCCTTCCTGCCTGAGCAGGAATATAAAGCTGGGTTTTCCCATAGTTAAGAATAGGGACTCCGTTAGGTGGCTGCTGAAGGGTATTGTGGAACTGATTTGCCCTTTCTCGTTTCACTCTGTTTTGATGTTTATGACCCTTCACTGATTCTCTCATAAATCCCTGCCTACCTCTGCCTCACAGTTCGCACTACATGGATCCACAATGTCCTAGTGCTGTATGTGTAGCACAGAAACCTGGGTGGGTACTCCAAAATACAGAATTTGAACTCAAACAAAGATTTGTATCCAAATAAAGGGCAGCACTTGAATTTGCATAATGAATATTTCCCAGTTAAGAAGAACAATTTAAAACACTCTCTAAAATATTAAAACCAGGAGAGAAAGGGAGCCTGGGACCCAAAGAGAGGTGTCCAGAGGCAAATTGGTAGCCATTGCAACAATGCTGGAAACCCAAACTTGGAGCCTCTACATCAGCAAATTATTTCCAAAAGGGGGAGACTGTGTCATGGTAGCTCCTGAAACAGTATCTATATTTAGCTTGAAGAAAGCTGAATTATAGAACTTCCTGATATAAGGAAATAGCTGTGGTAAAGAATTTACAAAATTCAAAGAGGGATTAGATAGCAGTATGAAAAAATTTCAGCAACAGCCAGCTGATTAAGCCACAATCTGTTTCTGCCTGTCACTGTTCTGTAACTGGTAGACCTCAACTATTTTCAGTTCCCTCAGACAGGCCATGGGAGTAGATAATCTGAACACTCCTGGTGAACTCCCATGGAATATCTAGTTTGGCCCTCTGCAAATGCTGCGTAATTGGTTTTAAGTAATTGAACAAAGAACTGAGCCTCAAACATAAAGACAGGAAGCATGATTTTCCACATGTGTTCAGAAGGAGGATTACCTGGAGAGAATGTCCAGTAGGACTCAAACTGAATCTAAATGTTTCGTTGAATGATGGTTCTCGGTCATGCCTGCATACTCGTGTTTTCTTCTTAATTACTTTCTTTTGAGTTGCTAGGTTGACCACGTACAGCTTTACATACAGATCTGTCCAAATAAAATAGTTCAGCCTGTTACACAGAATTCTATTAGGTTTCTCTACTGTTAAGAATTATCTACCACTAAATCTATTCACTTTGCTGTTCTCCTTTATATAGACCCGAGGTAATTCCAGC
>NW_025336334.1:0-58018 GCF_004798865.1 Varanus komodoensis | reverse complement strand
TAATGTTAATTTCAATTGATTTACTCTGAGCATGTCTAAATCTGGATCTGACCCACTGGGTGATTACTATCACATCAATAATTTAAAAATCTTTATTAAAAATATTAGTTTATTAGTGATACCTGGTAAGTGATCTGGAGATTTAAACTTATAAGTGATATTTCTGCACTGAAGGATCTCCACTATTAGTTGTTCTCCATCGGTCTTCATTTCCTTTTTTAAAGCAATCTTGATTTCACCCATCACCTGAGTTTTACCTATTAAAAAGGAGGGAAGTCATAATTTTCAGTGAAAAGAGAAATGCATATTACAGATTTTGGATTATAGCATTACTTGAAGATTCAGTACTTTCAAGTTAGGCAATGAAGACAGGACTTCTATGAAACCGATTTCTGTTGGTGTGGAAGAAACGAGTTCAGAGTTCAAACACCAAATCTGTTTTGTAAAGGCAGAATCTTTTGGATGCCACATATGCTTTGCTTTCCCCTGAAAGTAATAATACAACCTCCTGGTCAGCATCCAGCTATATGTTCCTAGGTCCATTTGGGGTCAATTGGCATAGGATGCAGTTCAAAATCACTTTAGGACAGATGTTTGAACACCAGTTGGCTTGACAGGAACCAGGATGCATGGTAAAGCAGTTTGGGAGACCACGTTCCCTTGCAGGTTGTTGCATTAGGAAAAACTAAGAAGCAGAAGAATTTGTTTGAATATGCAAAATCTTGAACAGTACAATTCCATGCATGTCTAGAAGTAAGACTCATTAAGCCTGAGTATTTGAAAGGCTTCATGTTAAAAATTTACTGGGGTGAACCTTGTATTTTCAATCTTGTATTCATCCTGTATTTTGAATTACTTTTGGTGTGGGATAGTTTTGTAGGAAATGGTAGTTTATTAGTTTACTCTATGGGCAGTACAGTCTGATGAGCCTGCCTGTAACTCTTCAAACTCCGAAGATTATAGATAAACTTTGGAAGGTGGGAAGAGCATGCAGGTAATGGTTGCATTCATGCTTCTCCCACCCTGCAAAACATGTAGATGGCTGATCTCAACTAAGTGTTTTGCCCTGGAATTTGATAATTGGTACTATATATATACTGTCTAGGGGACTGCAGGTGGCGCAGTGGTTTAAACTGCTGTGCTGCTGGGCTGGTTGATTGAAAGGTCGCTGGTTCGATTCTGCACAATGGGGTGAGTTCCCATTGCTCTGCCCCAGCTCCTGCGACCTTGCAGTTCGAAAGCATGCAAATGCAAGTAGATAAAAAGGTACCACTTCGGTGGGCAGGTAACAGTGTTCCGTGCACTTCGGTGTTTAGTCATGCCAGCCACATGACCACAGAAACTGTCTGCAGACACACGCTGGCTCCCTCGGCTAGGAAACGGAGATGAGCACCGCCCCCTAGAGTCAGGCATGACTGGACTTCACATCAAGGGAAACCTTTACCTTTATGCACTGTCTGTCTGCTTCCCTTCCTGCCCCTCCAAAACCCATCTCTGAGGTCGCTTCAAATCACCTCCAAGTCATCACAGCTGGTGTGGTTCTTTCCATATCAGCTGTGTGGGCAGAGGGAGGGTGTCTAAGTTCGACTTCAAAAAACCTTTCCACGGTTGCAGTTCAGATGTTGAATAATCCTATGTCCATCTAGACTCTGTCTAGCAGCCACAGGATCATGCCCTTAGAATATGGGGGACCTGCACCAGTCCATATTGTCTGCAGTCAGGTGATTCACAAAACCCAAATGTCTCACAAAACCCAAAACCCAAATAATTTTATGATGTCTCCTGGATTTTCCTTCTGGTTGTGCAGCACTTCAACTGCAGTATTCTTCTGGATAGGTAATGAGAATTAGGAATTTGATGTGCAATATTTCTAAAATTCAGTTCCTGCTTGAAAAATGGTTCCTAGATGGATGATGGCTCGGGACTGATTCTCCTCCCCAGTATCCATAATATGGTGCCTTTTTGTCCCATTTTGTATCTACATGGAATGCACGGGTTAGATCACCTGAGGATTTGGAGTGACATTCCATCAGTCTGCTGATCACAACCCACTCTGCTTCTCATTTACATCTGAGTCCAGTGAGGTGGTAGAGCTGCTAAAAAGAGTTCTGGAAGCAGTAAGCTCCATACTGAATGGGTGGGTGGGTGGTTTGTCTGCTCAGTAAAGTAATTTTAATTCATTTGGATGCATTCACCCAAAGAATTTGGTTTGCCATCCTGGGATGTGTCTGAAGGCTCAAGTGATGTCAAAGACCCAGTGTGTTGTCCACCACCGCAATATTATCTCAGCTCCAGCCTTTGTGGTACAAAAATCACCTCACTGCATTGATCCATGTGCTGGGTACAATTATTGTAATGAAATTTGAGGCTGCTTTGAAGGCAATGAAGAAACATCCACCCAATGGCCTCAGATTGCTAATTGAAACAGGGCATTGGGAGCCATCTCTTACCTGTACTGAAACAGCTTCATTCACCCTCAGACTGTTCCTGCATCCAGTTCAACATGTTGCCACCCACCGTAAGAACCCTACAATGAAGTGCCTAGGACCTGGCTAGTTTGCTTTTGCCCATACCAGTCAGTTCAGTCCGTGAAATCATCAGCAGAGGTTCTTCACTGGGGAAACATTTCCCCTTCCAAAGTGGGTCATAAGTAGAGTCTTACCAGTAATAGCACATTGATACTGGGATGCTGTCCCAGATCACCCACAGTTTGGAACCTATTCTCCTAGGCTGTAAGCCACTTTGTACGTTTCATTTGCTTTTTCTTATTTGCTATGTTTTTTCTGTTTGTCCCACTATTTTATTTTTGATTTATGACTGATAGTATTGACTTATTTGATAACTGCTGTGGCGATGCTGAAGGTGTAGGCTATCCATTTAAATTTAAACAAACACAATGCCAAATCTCCTACTTATTTCAACCATTATAAAATGGACTAGTCATACAGCTGCAATTAACTCAGAACATAGAAAGAACAGAACTCTTGCTGTAAGTAGAAATTCCTATACATTTATTTGTATCTGCATAGCTAGCAAAGTCAAAATAGGGATGATATTTTCAAAGGGACCAGAAAAAAGTGGCTGTGCTTAGTAAACAGAGAGAAGTTGAAGTGATGCGTATTATTTTCTTGCTGTGGATGAATTTTGTGTCACGGCATAAATCACAGTATTTGTTATAAAGCCAACTGAAATGAAGAAAAAATGGGTTGAAATTGAACAAGAGCTGAGTACTAGCAAATTGCTAGTCACCTAGCTGGTCTTGTATCAACTTAGTCTTCGGAAGAGGATATAATGAGATATGGATGTGAACTGAGACATTCCTAAGGACAAAGACATGCACTCTGAGTGCCCATATGTCCATCTTCCTCTGTTTCAAGAAGGCAACTGGATGTCCTTCACATGACTTGCAGTAGAAATGCGGCAGCTCAGCCTGTCCAGACAATGGTCAGGAATAGTGTAAGTTGTAGCCCAAAGCATTTGGTGGGTACCGAGTTGCCTACCCCTGCTGTATTTGTAGGGCTATGCCTTTGATGTCTTTCTATGTTTGCAGGGGTGACAAACTTTACAGAGGAAGACACATCAGAACAGAAAGTATTTCTCTGGCTATGCGTAAGTGTCTACTTACATATGTTTCCTAGAAAAAGCATATTGTAGTTTTCTCCTGTTTACAGTCTCAGGAAAGAAATTCATCTAGGGATCCATGCAAAACCGAAACACAGCCTGTCTTTGTCCACTTGGGAGGCAAAGCACATAGTCATGATACAGTACTTACTTGTAGCAGGGCCAGCCTACTCATCAAGCCAAGAAATTTAGCTTTCCAAAGCTTCAATTAGCATATTGGTTTCATTCAGCTGAAAATACTCCTATTTTATGGCACTTTTTACTGTTCCACTATAAACCTAATTTTAAGGGTTTTTATCTTCATTCTATTAGTACTTCAGTGAAAAAACAATCAATAGCACTAAATTATATTTTGTCTCTCATCCAGCACAAGCCAGTGCCACTATTTCCCATCTGCACTGAGTGTATGGCATGCCCTGGATGTTTTCTAACAGTCACATTTCACAACCATGCTGACTAGAACATAAAAATATTGGAAAAAAAAATGGCCACATGAACTGGCTGATAACTTGCTGCTGCAACTTAGCTAACATATGCTGAATTTTGAAAACGTGAAAATAATCATCTTTTGAAAGTGAGCTGGTTTTTATAAATGGTAGTAATAGTAGTAGTAGTAATAGTAATAATAGAGCTTGCTGGGAAACGTGCATTTTGAAGATATACTTAAAAATGTACACCATATGATTAGCAGCAGAGTGCTTAAAGTAGCATTGGAAAGGGAGAGCAGGAAAAAGATGAAATAAGAATTGATCTCTGAGGTTTTAAAATGTTGCCTCTGGTGGCATCAGCTGTGTTGGTATTACATGGATGCCACTTTGGACAGCAAAGTGACTTGGGCCAACTCTGGCTGGCAGGCCATGGAACCAGAACCTCAATTATCAAACTGGCCCCTTCCTCAATTAATAAAGATGAAGTGCACTGATTTTACCTCATGCATAGCATTCATCATCCCACTTTGAATAACAGAAGAATGCCAAAGATTGCTTTTCAGGATTTAAGTCTTGATATACAATACTTGTTATCCAATACAGGTTTTCTTTATAATTGCTGCATGTTTATCTTTTGAAAAGAACATGCCTGTTCATCTGACTTCTACCTAATAATTTATTAATCATTTTTATAAGTGAAAGCAAGAAGGCATCTAGAAAGATAAGAAAGACATTCTGACATTCATTCCCACTATGGGGAAAATTTACCTTTAGGATCACTATTAATTGAATTTCCTGAGCAAAACCTCAACTTTAATTTACACCAATGGTCCCTGTCTTTCTTTACCACCTGCGTTTCTAGCCTAACAAGCTAGGTGCAAGTTTTTTTGACTCCCTAACTGGACTCATGCAACCATTTTTCCATTGTTCCCCATCCTGATTTGTATTAATTATGAGAAAACAACAAACATGAATCAAGTTCAAATTGTGTTCAGTGAGGTTGTGGCATAGCAGACATTTGTGAAAAAACTTAGGGTTGCTTTAGGTATATAAAATGTTCTGAGCTGCTCCTCTCAGGTCATTATGCAGATGGAAAACTAGCCGTACAGTAGAGTTCACATTTGTCTGAATGTTGTATCAATGTTCTTGGTTATGTACATATATCAACATACAGAATTAAAATGCATAAGCTGAGGGAAAAACCTGCATATGAATAATTTAAGATATGTATCCCTCCCTCCATCTTCTCTCCTCCTTGCCTTTCCCATTTTCTCACCTGCTGTGCTGATAAAAACCCATTCTTTGGGGCAAGTGGAAGAGTAACCATTTCAAAAGAGACCAAAGCAGTCCAAATTTCCTACCAACACCTGCTGCAATCCCAGTAATTACTAGACATCCCTTAAATGTCAATTGCATTTTTAAAACCTGTGTAGTAAATGCAAAGATGCATAAAATGACACATGTAGGTCAGTTGTTTTCAGTAACTGCTCTTGATCTGAGATACACATACATACATACAAATATATATGCATACATGTGTTTGCATGAGTGTGAATATGGGCAGAGGTACATAGAGCCATATATTGTAAGGGAATTGTACAGCAGACTGTCCATTATCTAGTTTGAGTCAGACTATGACATAATTTGGAGGCTCTCCATATTCTCTGTTCTATAGAACTGTTAAAGGAGCAGGAGCTCTGCTCTCCTTTGCACTGGGTTCCTTTGCATCCGACATTTTGGCTTCTGACCCATCACAACTCAGCATAGTCTGTTTAAAATTATTATAAAGATGCTAGCTCTTCGTCTCAAGGGGTCATTATTTTAAACCAGTGCTTCTTTTACATCCAGGACAAAATAGCATTACTATTTTCATCTATCCTGAGGGGTTACTTAAAGGGGTTAGGATACTGTATTTCACAGATTTCATTATTTTCTGGATTCAAACATGTAAAAATTGAAAGAAAAACACCTGGAAGGCAGCATCTGCCTCTTAAATTCTATAAGTGATTTTTTTTATCCATGCAGTATGTTGCTGCATCCCCACCAGCTTTTGGGTAGTCCCACTCTGACCCAGTGTGAGTATGACTCCAGTGCATGCCTGTGCAAAAGAAATACTGTTTTTATTTTAAACACATTTTAACAATTAAAAATGGGCTAGAGAAAGGGAAACTGGATGGAAAGGAAAAAAATGTTCTCCCTCTTTCTCGTCTGGCTACTGACCCAGAGGTCAAAGAATACATGTTGGCTAGCCTAAAACAGAATTGTTGGCCATCCTATTCAAGTGCTTTTAACAAAGATCCACAGATACAACCCAAAGAAAAAAAGCATTGACGGTGCTTTAAATTTGCCTCATTCCCACCTGTTCTAAAAGAGTGAAGCCCCTTAATATTTTTCAGGTAGGGAGAAGGTGGCAAACAAGAACAGTTTTGAAAAACAAAACCTAAAGTTAAGCCAGAGACACAATCTCATACTTAATCATCTGTCTGGAGAAATATGTTGCAGCTTCACATTGGAATCAGTTATACCATGAACCTCAAGTTATTTTTTAAGTATTTTTTTTCTGCACTGGTGTTCATGCACAAACACACATAAAACCAAGAAGAAGAGTAGTGAAAAAGCTAGGTTTTGATTTGAAAAAGTCACACATGAATGGGGAAATATTTAATGTTCTCTGTGCATTTCATTTAATGTTCATTTTTCCTGCTTAAGATGTTCATGTAAAGATACATTCTTGCATATGGTCCACCACACCCATTTTGAGAAGACATGGTGAATGGGTCTTTCCAGCTTATGTTGAATGCTCAATCTCTGTAATCCCTCTCTGGGACTATTTTCTAAATCTTGGTGGCTCTCTTTAATGTGAATGCATGATGCCCACATTCTTTGTTTATAGATCACAGAAAGTGTCCAAGCTTTTGGTTTGTTCTCCCTTTGCTCCATTCCACTGCTTTAGGCTTCTTAGTCATACATTTTTAGCTCCTATATGCTGGTAACTCAAAAGGGAGATCAAAACTGCTGTGCAGTTTCTCCCACTGACTGGAAATGAAAACAGTAACAACAAAAATCTCCTTTCAGAGGCAATCCATTTTACTGTCAACAACAAAGAAAGGGTGCTTCAGGGAAAGGCTTTAAATATAGCAATAGCTGTATCAACAACTTAGCATTGTTGCATGAAAACATGATCTAGGACGGAGTTCTCTTGTGGGAGCAGGAGAAAGTGGAAATCCTCCTCTTTAAAGAGACTGGTTAGTCACGCGTTTTATTTTTCAGATGTCAGGTTTAGTCAATTCCTAACCTTTGGATGGCATGTAGTATCGATTTGTGTAAAACAGGGAGGGGGAGAAAAGGATCTTGGCTGATTTGTCTGCTCTGTTTTCTTGGCTTAGTTACAAGGTGCCTACAGATGAGATTTTTATGGTACCTAGTGCCCGGCCTCCATCACAGAATGCTATGCAGTCCATCTTCAACATAAAAGCTGCCCCATGTTTCCACACCATTTCTTCTGCCTTTTTCTCTTACAGCAGGCAAACGAGACAAAGCAGATTAGACACATGTCTACTGGCACTGTTAGGGACCTCCAACTGGAAGCCCTCACAATCTTGTAAACCTTCTTTTTATGACTTTGTATGAAGTTCAGACATAACCATTTTTATCAGCACACAGAAAACATTTTGCAAGGCTGTGCTGCAAGCATCTGAATATATACATTTGGTGGTGGAGTTCAGAGTATCTGGGAAACTCGAAGGGCCTTCTTAGCTGTTGCACACCTTCTCTGGAACCTGTTCCCCAACAAGGTGTACCTGGGCCATTTTTGTTTCCTTTATGGTGCCAGGTGAAAACCTTTTTATTTGCTATATGTTTTAATAGATAAGTTCTTTTTAAATCCTGATTTATTATATTTGCTGCTATGCCATGCATTAATTTTTATTCCAACTGCTGAAGGTTGTTTGACTGTTATATTGGTTTTATTGTTTTTGCTTATTTAAATATTATTATTCTATTGTTGTTATATGTGTTAAATTTGCAACCCCTGCCCCCCAGAGAGCCAAATGGGCTATGGGGCAGTATATAAATGTAACAAAAAAGTAAAATGAATGAATGAATTTGTGTGGTATCCTACATCTTTGATTCACTTGTATCTATATTATACTTGTTTCTTAGAACTGGTGAGTGCTGGAAGGGGACTTTTAAAAAATAAAATGCAAACAATGTATCAGTTAAATGATGTGTAAAATGAAATATATGATAAAGCTCAACCCCCTACCTCCCCATATGGCCATGCTGTGTAGCTGGTACAATCATATTTTCTCTTTTGATGTGTATCCGGGAGGACACTTATTTGCAAATGCCACCCACATGAGTGCCCACTGCTATATGAGGAGGTTTTTGAAAATCCCTTCTTGCAATATTACCTCTGAAACTGCAATTAGAGAAACTTCTGCTGGAGTTTTTTCATGTAGATGCTTCTAGGAATGGGGACAATGTTTGTGATAGGTTAGGAAAGGGTTACCAGAGCACTGACAACCAAAATCAGGCTATCTCTAGGGATATCTGACCCACTGACCAAGGTTGGTAGAAGCTGCTTCCTTCCACTAATGCCACCTGAGCTTCAAGTAGCAAAGAAGTCTCCAAGAAAACCAATAAGCTATGGACCTGCTTTTTCAGTGGAAGTGCAACCTCATAGAAAACAGCTGCAGTACCTACCATCGGTTCAGAAAAACCACCCAGTAAGAACATCTTGGTCTTGTCTGAACTGAGTTTCAGTTCTTTAGTCCTCTCTCTCTCTCTCACGCGCGCGCGCGCGCACACACACACACACACACACATTTCCACAGGCATGCATCAGTGTTTGAGTGGATCCATTTGGACTTTTCACCAGTAACACTCCAGTCATCTCCAATTTTGCTTCATCACTTTCAGCTCTGGAGTACATCACAGAACAGTATGATTTCTACTCTGGAGAGGGTGCTCTGGTTCAATTGCTACAACAGCATAGATCTGTATTCCACAGATACTTGGGTTTCTACAGAAGAGCCAGCAATATCACCCAGAAACCTCTAGGGAGCCCTTTAGAAGCCATCCAGATCCATCCAAGGGCAGACCATCTTACTAGGTCCCCCACCCTTGAAGGGGAGAAAAGCAGCATTTCCTTTTCAGACTTGACCGCATTTTTGCTGGTAAATAAATACTCTAAAAGCTTTAAACTGGCGTGGAAAATCACTGATTTTAGGAAAATTACCTCTCCTGGCACTGCTTTTGTATGCCAGTTCACATAGAATGGGCCATTTTGCATGAGCTACATCAACTTAAATAAAGAAATCAAATAAGCAATGGGAGCTTGTTTAAATGAGTGGCATATGTCAGGTGCCTTTACCCTAATTGCCCACCCAGGTGCAGCTTTTTGTGTTGTCCAAACCTGGGCTTGATTTGAAAAGCAAAACAATCCTCCAATAATTCAACCACAGTTTATGGGCACATTCTGTTGATTTAAATGAGCCATAGTGGCTTGTTTTGATCATATGAACTGGAACAAGAAAAGCATCACACATACAGAAGCATTTAAATGAATGCAGTAGATACTGTGGGCCTTCTGGCTGGAACGCCTCTTTCCAGCCCTCCCTTGCATCATGTTTTCAGTGAGCAGAGAGGCATTGTTTCTTCCTTCTGACAGCTTTGCTTTTCTTAGCTATAATGAACAAAGAGGTTGTTATTTTATCCATCCTTTCCTATTTTCTCATTCTTTCGAGTGTTGGCTATTTTCGTCTGCTCTTTTCTCTCCCAGCTGCAGGCCAAATCAACCAATGTTAGAGAAAACAGGGAGCGAATAGCCAAGGCAGTGACTTCCCCATCTTTTTCCTTCCATCAAGAGGAGATTAATTCTCAGTGACAGCATCGGAGTTCAGAGAACAAGACGAGTGATCCTTTGTGGTTACCATGATTCATGGTTTTTTACCATGATCTACCAAACAGATGATCAAGTGGTTCTGATGTGTCAGGGTCCATTCCAGGGTACTATCTGTTTATCAGGACAAGAATGCCCACCTCAGTATTTGCAAGACATGTCCCCTGCTGGTGCTCTTGGCCTCCAGATGAGCCCCAGCTGGGAGCCCTGGTGACAGAGTTATATAAGAGCAAGCTCTTCCCTTCAGAACTTGCCTCAGCAACACAGGTCCTCCTGTTTGCTATAGTGTCTGCATTTTGTGTGAACCAGATCCTGCTTGTTCTGAGTCAGGCTCTCCCCTTCTTGCCCATAGGCTCCATGTGCTCTTCATGGGTAAGAATAGAAGTTTCAGATAATGCACCAAACATGTAATCATTCCAGCCAAATTATTTAGGCTTGCCCCCTCTCCCCATGTTAGGAATGGTCTGTATGTCAAATATTATGTTCCTTATGGGTCCTAATGACTAAAGAAAAAGAGCTTGCATAGAACAAAGTTAAAATTTGCTATACACAGTTAGAAACATAGAAACAGAGTGAGGCAGAAGGGACCTCCTGGGCCATCAAATCTGATCCCCAGCTCCAGCCAGCTCCACTCATGACATGCCTACTATGTGCATGTCCAGCCTTTCTTTGCACACTCTCATTGATGGGACCTCAGCAACCTCCTGTGGAAGCCCATTCCATATCCTCGGGGTCCTAACTGTCAGGAAACGCTTTCTGGCATGTAAATGGAACCTTGGTTCCCTGAGCTTTGCTCTATTGGAATGCATCCTGCCCTCCTCTGCAGGGAAGAACAGGTCTATACCCACTTCCGTGTGACACCCCCTCACGTACCTATATGTCGCCAACAGATCCCCATGGAGTCTCCTCTTCTCCAGGCTGAAAAGACCCAGTTCCCTCAGTCTTGCCTCATACAGCTTCCCCTACAATCTGGCCACCATCATTGTGGCCCTATGCTGCACCGACTCTAACCTGGCTATATCCTTCCTGTAATGAGGGGCCCAAAACTGAGCACAATACTCCAGTTGTGGGTGCACCAGAGTTGTACAGAGTGGTAGTAATAACTCTTTCAATCTAGAAGCCACACTTCTGGCTATGCAACCAAGGGTGGTGTTCGCCCTCTTAAACCACTGAATCACACTGCTGACTCATGTTTAGCCCGCAGTCAACCAGTACCCTGCAATCCCTTTCACAAGTGTTGCTCTCCAGCCACTCATCCCCTAACCTGTACTTATGACACCCATTCCTATGCCCCAAGTACAAGACCTTGCACTTATCTGCACTGAACACCATCCTGTTGTCCCCGGCACGCTTCCACAGCCTGTCTTTATGGATCTGGAATATCTGCTCCTCAGTTGTTGCCACTGCCCCTGTTTTAGTATTGTCTGCAAATTTGATCAGCAGACTGTTCATCCCTTCTTCCATGTTGTTGATGAAAACATTGAACAGGATCGGTTCCAGGACAGAGCCCTGGAGTTCTTGGATACACTGCAAACAAAAGCTTAGGAAGAAGCCACTTGACAGCACTTGTGCTATCTGACCTTAGTCTCAATTTTCCTGTCATTCAAAACATTTCCTTTGTATGTTAAACAATGCCATTGGCATTTATAACACTCAGAATACCACTTCTACATGGATGACTTGGTGCTAATCAAATTTCAGGGCATTAATCCACTGAAATATGGTGCAAATCAGCCCAGAGTATCAGCTAAGGAAGTTAATAAAGGGTTAGTTCTTGAGCTTGTATGTTCATTTAAGAGGTTAAAGGCACCAACATTACATTTAAATTGTTAGTTTCAGATCAGGAACTAATGCTTCACACAGCACCTTTCCAAATGGCAAGTTCAAAGAGTTAATAAAGTCAATCATTTGATTCCTCTTTGACAGAAATGTCATGAAAAGCAAAAGTGGTATTGAAATACAGCTTAACTGTGAGGAAAAAAATGGAGCCAAGCAGCACATGGTCTTGCTGGAGACATCTGGAGGACAAAATGGGTGATCAGAATACCAAGGATGCTGCTACACAAAAGCTTTCTTTCATTTGTACAAGCAGTCGTCAGGATCTAAGGGACTGCTGGTTATTTTGTGATAAGTCCTGATCTTAAAATCAGGTACTGCTGATAGTCCTCAGCGAAAGTCACAGGGCAAACAGAACACTCTGGAACAGGAGAAAATACACATGCTACAGGCTGGGCACAAGTGATACATTGTTTGCACTCTGCTGTTCTCTGAGTGTTATGTAATTTCAGAGAACTTTAACAAGATGAGTTTTCTTATGAGGGGAAACTGCTGAGACAAAGGTCATTCTTGCTACGTTTGTCTATGTAAAAGTAGGTAAGTTGAACAGGAGCAAAGAAACAAATATTGAGATAGGACAGAGGCAGTGCTAGGTATTAGGGCTCAGCTTCTCAGGACAAAAAAGAACATAGATTTGAATACACTACTTTGCATATACTTTAATGTCCCTCCCTGTGTTTATCTTGCAAGAACCCTGTCTCCTGTGGATATCCCTGTTTCTAAAACAGGTGTCTCAAACTCGCGGCCCGCAGGCCAATTGCCGGGATGGGGGGGCACGGGGGAGGGGCCCTGTGGCCTTCAAAGCACTGGTGGCACCCGGGCCGGCCTCCAGATGAGTGGCCCACCACCACCGCGGGGGTGGAATACTTGATGCGGCCCAGCCTCACCCAGACTCTACTTCCAGCGGCCCCCAGGTAAGTTGAGTTTGAGACCCCTGTTCTAAAAGGATGTATGACCAGGGAGAGGAAGGTATCTGATTTTGGAAAAAAGACTATACCATAATCACCAAAACTCAGGCAGAAAGATTGGGAGGGCAGGGGCAGCAGAATGGGCCAAAAGGCAGCTAATCAGGGAGTGAAGGCACAAGAGAGATCATCAGAGGCCCTGTATCTTTAGTTCAGCAGGTGCCCATGGATAGCAAGATGGAGAGGCAGGTGGCCTCCCAGATTCCAGACTCCAAATGAAAGACCTCAGGCTCCATCCTAATGGCCACTTGTTAGTACTGTCTCTGAGACAGGCAGTACCTCTCCACACTTTACAATATTCTTTTTAGGTGCAGTATCCAGAATCCTACATTGTATTCTAAGTGTGGCTGCACCATACATTTTTATAAGCATAAAATATTAAAACACCAGTATTTTTCCTTTGAGAGTAAATTATATTATTACATTGCGTTTACACTTATTCCTATTGTGTAAACCCAAAACAGTTTATATAGTTCCTTTTTATCCTTACACCAACAACCCTGTGAGGCAGGTTAGGTAAGAGTGAGTGACTGGGCCAAAGCCAGCTGGTGAGCTTCATGGTTGAGTGAGGAACTCTAGCCTAGATCTCCCAGGTCACCAGTCCAACCTTCTTACCACCATACCATAGCGGAAAAAAGTGCCTTCAACGTGAGGGGTGCAGGAGATTTTCTTAAATATAGATGTTGCATGTTCTTACATCATGGGTGCATGGACCCATTTTCTGTTGTGTTGGGGATGAATGCTCTTTGGTTCCTTTCTAATGTATAGCATATGCTATGAAAAAGTGGCATTTCAGAAAGGAAAGACAGCCGGTACAAGCCAATGCATACAGTATGCCGCCTGTAGACAGGTACCTGTATTGCCTGCTCTCCAGGCTCCTGCACCACTCTCTGCCAGTGCAAAATCAATTACTCAGTGACAGAGATCAACCTCACTGATCTTTTTCCCCATTCGGTATTTTGACATTGATTCATCAGAGACTGCCGTGAAGCCCAGACAGCAGATGTGACTGCACAGGGTAGCACCAAGCATGTGGGTATGACGGTCAATAAAAAAAAGTAGCTCTAGAAGCTGTAAGGGCAATGATACTGAAGATGATGATGACGACAATGATGATGATGATGATGATGATGTACTTCTCTTGCTTTCCAGCTATTGCTACACTTCCTTTGTATACAAAACTTTGTATACAGTGTTGTTTACAGTTATGAAATATTATACTCTTTTGTATCTCAGATGGATTAAGTGTGGCCCCAACTGAACTGGGTGCCATCCTACAGTTATCTGAGAAAGCAAATTTGTGGGTAATAAGCCAATTCCTATTCCTTGCGCTTTAAAATTCCTCCCAAGTTACTGCGGTGGTGCTTAGGCTCTCAGTCCTGAACACAACTAAAAGATGGCAGCCTGGTTAGAAAGAATGGAAGGACCTAATACTGAAGCAGATGCTGTAGCAGATTTCAGGTGCAGGAATAAGACCACAGAGAATGGATATCTCTGCCTGCTTTATAGACAGAGTTTGGCTTCCTTTATGAATATAGTTCAGCAGTGGCAGTTCTGCATGATCCTGAGCTTTTCTGTGTTGGCTCAGAAGAATGTCCACTGCAGGGACTAGAGCCTATATTAATTTTCCTTTACTCATGCCATCTGAGGGTGAGACAACAGGGCAGGTGCCATCAACTGCTGTTTTAAAGGACATGATATATTGATTTCTAGGAGTTCTAAAGAAGGACTTTCAAGGGTTTTTGCAATCTTTGGCTTTCCTCACTTTTAGACATGACTTTGAAACTAAAAATAGATATTCAATCACCACTGTAGTTTGTGCTGTTAGAGACTTCAAGATGGCCAGTTTTCTCTGCAAAGTCTTGGATCGATACCCATTCGCCTCAAATCAACGCTGATATAGTTAGTAACTGTAAGGCTGTATTGATTAAAATGATTCTTATAGAGTAGGCCATGATTTAAAAAGAAATTGGATTGTTCATTGTACATTAGATTCATCTTAGAAGTGGTGGATTATATAGATGCTAATGTAGTTTACCATCTAGCAGCATAAAGGTGGTAGAAACAAAAGTTTGGATATCATGTAGCATTTATTTATATGGCCTGGAATGGGCCTGATAGAACTCTAGCAGTGAAAACTCCCACCACAGAAATGCCAAAGAACAGAAGGGAGTTTTCAATACAAAAAGGCAAATAAGAGCAGGTTTGTATGCTGACAAAAGGTCAAGACTGCAATCCTGTACACACTTACCTGGGAGTTAGTCCCATTAAATTCAGCGGGGCTTACTCTTGAGAAGATGTGCATAAAACAGTAGTCTGAAGAACACTGAAATTTCCTTAAATAATGCATTTTGCATGCAAGTAGTTAAAGTATCCAAAATAATTGTGAGCGGTATGCGCCTTTGAGGAAGGGACAACTACTGATATGGGATACCATTTTAACAGCCACCAAACAGCCACCATCCATTCACAGGGTTAACTCAGACAATGACGAAGACCATTAAAAATATATATTCACTGGGCACATCTGGGTCATAAGGACCAGACTTCCCAACTGATGTGCATAGGAAGTAATGGAAGATCAAAGTTCATGTAAAATATATATGAAGAATATCTTGCAGAATTTGTAACTCTTCAGTCATGTTGTGCTTTGGTTCCAAAACTGTTGCTTTTTTTTTTACAGACTACTTTTCATGGAAGGTTAGAGATGCAACAGAAATCTCAGATGTTTAAAAAATGCCACATAAATGTGATTGTGTGTGTTTCTGAACCTAAAACAATATAGGAAATTACTGCCTTGCTGATTAGATGCTGAGAGGTATATGTGCAAAACACTGGCTTAATGAGGAAAATGACAGAAACTAGGTTTAGTTGGGCAAGTTTTCTTCTGTTATTTCCATGTTTTATTGTTCTTAAAACAATAAAACTGCTTTGAAATTACTCCCACCCCACTGGAAAAAATTCACAGTAGTGTTTAATTTACTGCAGGAATGATAAAGTTGTATAAAGCATGCAAAAACCGCTGTGAATGAGGAATTGTGAAAGCACAATAAATGACTCATGGAGAAAAGCTCCTCCTTGCAGCAATCCTTGCAAGCAGCCTGCAAGAGGGCAGAAGCAAATCATCTGTGTATTCTTTATGATTCTGATTCTACAACACAGCTGGTGGTGGATGCATGCGCTCCTGAAAGCTGCCAATCTCTTCGATCTCTTCGTATGTGTAGGAGAACAAAGCTATTACAAATGAAATGTAATGGGATGGTATACAAAGAGTCCTAAGGGTATCTACGCTGTGATTTTAAAGGTGGCAGTGGTGGGGGAAATTTGGTGGTATGACATTGGGATGGGAAATGGGTAAGAGAAAGGAAGTGGTTATTTGCATGCATAATGAGAAAATAAGAAAGGCACAATAGAGCAGTTTTGACTATGATCTTGTAAGATAGGCATGTGTATACTGTACTGATGGAAATTGGGCTTTGTGTGTGGAGGGAATTATTGCTGATATTATGTACTGTATTATGTATTATACTGTATTGTATGGATATTATGTATTGCTGATAGTATTATTATATTCTGTATTATATTGTTGTACTAAGTTTTGTTGTGATTTTGCAGAAAGGTAAAGGTAAAGGTTTCTCCTTGACATTAAGTCCAGTCATGCATGACTCTAGGGGGCAGTGATCATCTCCATTTCCTAGCCGAGGGAGCCAGTGTTTGTCTGCAGAAAGTCTCCGTGGTCATGTGGCTGGCATGACTAAACACCGGAGTGCACGGAACACTGTTACCTGCCCACCGAAGTGGTACCTTTTTATCTACTTGCATTTGCATGCTTTCAAACTGCAAGGTTGGCAGGAGCTGGGACGGAGCAACGGGGGCTCACCCTTTGTGCAGATTCGAACTGGTGACCTTTCGATCAACCAGCCCAGCAGCACAGTGGTTTAAACCACTGCGCCACCTGCAGTCCTAGTTAAATATTGTACTGCTTGATTATATTATTGTATTTGTATGGAATATGTATTTTATTGTTCTATTGTAAGCTGCCCAGAGAGTCCTATGGCCTATGGGGGGCATATAAATGTTATTGTTGTTGTTGTCGTCATCACCACCACCACCACCACCACCATGTTGTGTGTGTGTGTCCTATCAAACTTCAGACACGCTCATGGGAGACTCCCTGTGCTGGTCTGATTGATGAATCCAATTTCCAGTATGAGACTGGAAACAGAATGGCTCAGACTCCAACTGTTGTTCAAGGTTCTGAGACCCAGTGGGAAGTGGCAGTGGGGGAGATGAGCCCAAGAGCAGGTGAGGAGACCAGTCAACCCAGCTGTGGGCACGTTGAGAAATTATAGCCTGAGGGAGGAGACACTGAAGTAGTGGTCTCACCAACGGAAAACTCATAAAGAGAGCTTCAGAAAAAGAATGGTAGAAAGGGTTCCGTACTCCACTTTGTGTATGCTCAGAGACTCTTGTGTAACAATAAAGGTAATTAAGCAAAGTATCATTGGTGAGGCTGATATTGTTTGTTCATTTAAACAAAGGAGGTTGAGCAAGTCAGAGAAAACAAAAACATTTGACTTCCATTCTACCCATCCATTGTAAAGAAAATGAAACTCTGTCTGATCAAGTTATCTTGACCTCTGAGCCTATTTTTACAAAACAGTTAATTCATTAGTAGCCAGCTTCATCTGTTGGGCTTATCAATTTGGGAACTCATCTCACAGCTTGGAGCACACTTAGAGTATACATTTTTGTTGGAGTACAAAATCTGTTATGTATTTATTTATGACATGCATAAACCATCCTATAGCCCATGAGGCAATCTGGCCAGTCCAATCTATCTTGGACTCTTCTTCAGAAATGGGTACACATTCCTGACTCCATACAAAATTAAATTTGGCATATGTTTTTCTCAGGGTGCATTTTTCAATGGAGCACTGACAGAACTTACCCAAATCAGTGGGGGTTCTCTGATTTTAGGCCTACTGAAAGCACCCTGCCACCAGCAACTGGACTAGGCTGGGAAGTTTGTAATGCTTATCAGAAGAAATGGCTTACTGAACATTTATGGAAATGTGGACTGGTGCGCATAATTTTTTTTAAATCCAAGAGAGACTGCTGTGATCTGTGTAAGATACATTTTGGTCCCTGAAGCAACTGAGATTCAACCTGTGTTTATAGTAAATGACAGAGCACACTTCTAATATACACAGTTACCTATTTACATTGGTCACTCTCCTCTATTTCTCCTTGTTTGGCTGAATAAATGATACTAAGCATCATTAACTCTGTATGGCTAAGATAAATCAAATATATCTCCACGAACAATAATTCAAAAGTTGACACCATGCTATTTACCACCCTCCTCTCAGCACCAAACTGAAACCATTCTTCAATCTGTCCTCATTTTTGTAGGTACAGTGCTTCAAACAGCTACCAGTTCAAACCTTTATTAAGCTCCTGTATATACAGAAATGAGTGCAAATACACTCCCTACATGATTGTTTCTTCTTGCTGCTATCTAGAAGTGAATATTCTCAATATTGCATTGTATTCTACTGTCGCACTGGAACATGATTAAGAAATTCTGCCCAAGGGTCAAGACTGAGGATAACTGTAGTCCAAAACATTTGGAAAACAGCAGGCTGGAAAAGGATGAAGTGAAAGATAAGTCAGTTTTCTATAGATCTATGAGAACAAAGTCAATTGATTATAATCTGAACATGCTGGAGAAATGGCAACTGTATGAACCTATGAATCTGCCATACACATTGGACCCAGGTTATCTATTTTTAATGACAGTGGCCCTTCAAGTTCCCCAGCAAAGCTCTTTTCCAGTCCTGTTACACAATTTTGCTGAAAATGCAAACTCTTGCACAGAAAACACTTGCTTTCTCATTTTCTTATTATTCCAGAAACTCCCAATTTGGGTTTTATCTCATGTAGTAAATGGCTGCCAATCATTCCTAATGGGAAAAGGACAATGTTGCATTTAGAGGCATCTTATGGTTGGGTCCAGCTCACTTAATACTTGCTTAGCTGGCTTTCTGTGGCAGGGCTTTCAAAGGAAGTGAGTGTATGAGCCTGTGATATAACTCTGAACACAGCAGGAATAGCAAAGGTTGTGTAACAGGAAATATCACTATAATGATCTGCCTTCTTCTTCAGAAGTTATAATTTTCACTGTTGTCACTCCTAGGAGCAACATCTGGAACCAGTTTAAGAGTAAATAGAGTTTTTGCAGAAATGACAACAAATGATTTCTGTGCACTCTGAAGATGCACGGTTACCTTCAGCCTCTGTTAATCCCACTCCTGGCTGCTTCACTGGTTCTTGTCCATTCTGGTTCATCTTTCCTCTGTTGAAAAATACAGTTGAGCAGCTATTAACAAAGCCCCCCACTATGAATGCTGCAATGTGCAGATACAGTAAAGACAGAGATGTTTACAGGTTGATTCATGATAAATATTCATTCCTTGGAATCTACAACCTGTGAGGAAGGTTTACCATTGAAAAAGGTCTCTTTCGGTAGAAGGAAAACACTCCTAAACACATATACTGTACCCCTGCTTCTGCATTTCCACTGCCCAAAACAGGCTTTCATATGCAGTTGATTTTCTACATGCAAGGAAAATAGCTTTCTGCAGAAGAAGATGAGAGAATTCACACTTGGCATTCCACTGAAGGTGTAGTTTGAGCTGATGTTGGCTATTATGGAATTTACTTTTAAATTACTAAGCCTGTTAAGAAAGTGTCCTAACATTCTGCTGATGGGAGCCTCACCATCTCATCACAGCCCTCTGTATGCCAGGCATGTCCAAAGTCCAGCCCGGGGGCCAATTGCGGCCCGTTTTCAAATTTCAAGCAGCCCGCAGCCTCTTCTCCCTGCCGGCTCAGCCTGTCACTCATCCCCCCGGCCGGCATTTTCCCTTCACCGCACAGCGGTTCCTGCAGCTGTCCCCTGCTGCCTCCTGCTCCTTCAAGGCTGGTGGTTATATTGCACCAGAAGATGGCAGTAGACCTGAGTCAGCACTCTCGCCGCGTGACCCTTGTGACACAAGGCTTGTGTGCCCATTTCTAAAATAGCAACTGTAACTAAAAAAAGGAAAGTTGACAGCCAGGGCCACCGCTTCCAGGACAAGTGGAAATTGGAGTATTTTTTCACTGAAATACGAAACAACTGTGTCTGCCTAATTTGCCAAGAGACTGTGGCTGTTTTCAAGGAATTCAATATCAAGAGGCACTACCAGATGAAACATGCTAACTACAACAAGCTAACTGGGAACGAACGCAGCGAAAAATTGAAGGAACTGGAAGCTGCTTTAACGGTACAGCAGTGCTTTTTCACAAGAGCCCGTGGGTCAAATGAAAATGCCACAAAGGCGAGCTATGAGGTGGCAATGCTGATTGCCAAGCACTACAAACCTTTTACTGAGGGTGAGTTTATTAAAGACTGCGTGATGAAAACGGTGGAGAAAATTTGTCCTGAGAAGAAGCAAGAGTTTGCCAATGTTTGCCTGGCTCGTAACACTGTGGTACGGAGAACTGAAGACGTTTCATCTGATATTAAGATACAGTTAGAGGCAAAAGGAGTGGAGTTTGACTTTTTTTTCGTTAGCCTGCGACGAAAGCATGGATGCATCTGACACCGCTCAGTTATTGATTTTTTTGAGAGGAGTGGACAATGACATGAACGTGAGTGAAGAGCTACTTGACCTCCAGAGCCTTAAGAACCAAACAAGAGGAACAGATTTATTTGTTTCTGTTTGTTCCGCCATAGATGACATAAAACTACCGTTAAATAAAGTCCCTGGGATTATTACGGATGGCGCACCTGCCATGGCTGGCGAGCGAAGTGGATTATCAACCCTAGTCTGTAACAAAGTCAGCGAAGGAGGAGGCAAAGCTATAAAACTGCACTGTACTATTCACCAACAGGTTCTCTGTGCCAAACTTCTGAAATATGGTCATGGCTATTAATTATATTCGCTCCAAAGCCCTGTGCCAGCGCCAGTTTCAACAGTTTCTACTTGACATCCAGGCTGAATATGGAGATGTTGTGTATCACAACGAGGTAAGATGGCTCAATCGGGGGTATGCACTGCAGCGCTTCTACTCTCGTAGGGAGGAAATCGGACCATTCTTGGCAAAAAAGGGACAACCGATGCCAGAGCTATCTGATCCTGTTTGGCTGGCTGATTTTGGATTTTTAGTTGACCTAACACGACATCTGAACGTGCTGAACACGAGCCTTCAGGGGCAAAATGCAGTGGTAAGCCAACTCTATTCACATATCAAAGCCTTTGGGACCAAGCTGCTACTTTTCCAAAGGCACCTGTCACAAACGCAGCCCAATACCACACTTTCCCATCGCTGCAGGAAATAATGACCAGTTTTCCACAGAAGAATATGAGTGTGCAAATAAGGAGGTATGAAGCAGACATCTCATCTCTGGCTGAGGAGTTTCAACAGCGCTTTCGGGATTTTGCAGCTATTGAAAAGGAGATCACCCTGATGACGCTCCAGACCACCTGCAGCTGGAGCTCATTGAGCTGCAGTGTGACGCCGAGTGTCGCAGTCGGCATCAACAGCTCCCTCTTGTCAACTTTTACCGCCAGCTGGATAAAGACAGGTTCCAAGAGATTCGAACATTTGCTAAGAAAATGCTGAGCTTGTTTGGTTCGACATACTTGTGCGAGAAGACATTCTTGGTTATGAACATTCACAAGAACCGCGTGAGGACGAGACTAAGTGACTTTCACCTGCGTGGCATCTTGAGCATCAAAACCACTGTTTTTGAGCCAGACCTGGCCTATATAATGCAGTCGAGATCTCAGTATCACCCTTCACATTAGTGCAGTTAAGTTATTTGTTTAGTCTTTCATAAAATAGTTCATTTGCATTTAATGTTAATGGTTCAAAGAATGTCAGGCTGAATGGTCGGCCCCCACACATTTTCACCTCACCAAATCTGGCCCTCCTTGCAAAAAGTTTGGACACCCCTGCTGTATGTCCTCAAAATCTGCTCCAGAGAGAGTTGAGAAACTCTCCAGAGCAGATTTTAAAGATGCATCTATAAAATGTATATGCTGCTCTAAATTACGTTCATGTGATGGAACATGGGGCTGGGCATTCACTGTGTATGAGCTTTACACCATGATTTCACCTGTGAGCTGGGCATTTGTGAATGGAATACATACACACAAACAATTCACCAGAAATTCATTATCCTTCCATGCTTATTTATAGGCAGAAGATTCTGGACAGATATTTAGTGGAATTAACAGGATGTCATTTGTGTGGCATTAGGGCTGCTTCCCACACCAGGAAGGGTATTAATGTTGGGCTGAAAGTCTGAATTGGCTGAAAGTGTCACATGTTTTCGATCAGAGGGATAAAAATACCCTGTTTAAGACTCCTCTAATGATCAGGATGCTTTGGACTATGTACCAAATTTCAGCAGTTTCTCTGCTGTAGAAGTACCAGTTCAATTATCATATCTTCATCAGTGTGTGAAGTTCTCTTTCCATATAAAGATGACCTTAATCTAAATATTTTAAAATATGTATCTCCTAAAACTTCCTGAAGCTATATAATGTTATTAGGGATTAATATAAAATAATTACACACCTAAATTATAAAGTATGATTGATTTTTTTACACTTCAGGGAATAATTTGTTATATACAGGCAGAAAGATTCAATAATGTTTTTTAATTAAATGGAACTTTCCAGTGTAACAGGACTTTTCTACCAGATTTATTGAGAAGAAAACTTAAAAGAATAAGATGGATGATTTCTTTTTATCTCCTCCTGCCATAGCACAAGAAAGAGCTGCTACTGTATAGCAAGCCAGGAAAGAATTAATGCATTATTTGAGTGCTTCTGGAAGACAATCACTTGAGGCCCTTGCTCCTTTAATGAATTTTAGAACTGGGGTGCAGTGCTGCTTTCGATTCAAGGGATACATTTCACTTTGGAGAGGGCCACATTCCATTAGTGGGAAGGTTCAAAAGCAAGGGCAGCATGGTGCCAGGTTAGTGGATTATACTTGTTGCGAAAGTTTGCCAGGCTTCATTATTATAGAGGTTCCCTTTGTTATCTAAAACCCTCCTATTTTATTCATCTTTTGTGGGAATTTTTTTCTATTTAATTATGTATAAGATTTGTATATTGTCCTTCAACAGAGCTTAGAGGCAATTTTAAGAAAAGAGCAAAATACAAATAAAACATAAATAACAGATACACACACACACACACACACACACACAACAACTGTTCCATGGGGAAAGAGAATCTCTTCTGCGTCTACATCTGCTTTGGTACTGCTGCTGGCTAAGGCTTTTATGGATGTTAAATCATGGTCGTTTCTTTCATTTAGAAATTTTTTGTGCTGGAAAATTGATACACAAGTCCAACACATAAATAAATAAACAGAAAGAGAGTCAGACTGCAGTCTTGTGGTCTGTGCATACGCATCTGGAAGGAAAGGGGCAAAACTTGGCCTCAGAAGAAGTAAGTGAGGGCTTGCATGTGTGAAACTCTGCCGTATTCAGTGGGGTTTCTAACCAAGGAAAAGTGAATTAGATTGCAGCCTTGGATCCACTGACTTACCTCTGAGTAAACAAGCCTAGGACAGGAATGCACACAAATATGCACTGAGGCAGGAAGGGGGGCATAAGGGTTTTTCAGGGTTAAAGAACTAATTGCATTATTTGTCTCTTCATGGTTTCCTAGGAATCTTTTCAAAGCATATTTGATGATTGTAAAAGTCTTACATTCTTGGAATGGGAAAGAGATTACTGTCCCCTGTCGTGGCACTGCTGCTGCTGCTTCCTTCGCTATCCATACTGTATCCACTGCCAAAGGTACTGGCTGATGAACCAGTGGAGGAGACTGAACTTTCTCCTGGTCGATGGTTGGTAGGCCTTGCTGTACAGAGTAGGAAGGATGGGTTACTAAACAGGCTATAAAGATAAGCAGTTTAAATAACACTTGGCTATTCACAAGGCAAAATCCAAAAATATTCACAAGACACTTTACTGGTTGCCATGAATGTTTGTGCATTGTCCTATTCTGGATAACCCATACAACATGTTGTATCAAGTCAAACTCATAATACTCCATCTTCATAATTACATTTTCCTCACAATTGTTAGAAAACTTCAGTATTGATCAATAATTATGGCATTGCAGAACCAAGCCTAACTAATTTACTAACTAGCTCAAGCATTTTGTTACTGAACAGCTTTTTAGAAAAGGTATATGGTTAGAAAAAGGAAAACAAAACCTGAATTAAAAATTTGTCAGGCAGCACTGCACAGTGTGTGTCTTCTCTAGATACTGCAAGATTACATGCTTTATTTCTTAACTACAACCTTGAAGTTTGCACAATCTGTTGGTTACTGATCTAGTGTAAAAATTTACCGAAGCAAACAATCTCAGTCCAACCATTCTGAATCCACTGAAAGCTGTTATTTCATCTCCACTCAGCCCTATAAATATATATCTTGCCTTATTTTGGTATCTCTGTGTTTTACATTTTGGGTAAATTGAGAAATAGTGTGAAAAAGCAATATTGCAATGTCACACAAAATGATTCCTATCAACAATGCACTGCTTAAGTGTATCCTTGAACAATACAGTTGTACAAAACAATAGATCACCACCAAAAACTAAAACAAATTGGGCATTATTTAGAAAGGAAATCTACCCATGGCATCTTTTTGATAACTTCTAAAATGCAAGTTGAAAGAATAAGAATGGTGGTGGTGGGGGAGGGGTGGTATTTTTGAAAAATATTGTGCTCCTGATTGTGGTTTATACCATGGATAAATGCTATGTGGCTCCAAAGTTATGCAAACAGTTCTTTTCCATGTGGGTCTAAAGTCTGGGTCACAGTCCAATACATTCTTCAAATGGAAATGTAGCATCTGAGCAATTTCATGACACTGCAGGTCAGTTCAAAAATGTGGAGAGTAAAAGATGCAAACAAGAGCACTGAAATGTGGTGAGACTCAAAACAGGACAGCTAAAGGTTATTGATGACTATAGACTGAACAGTGGGAGAAGGGATTGGTAGGTCGTTGAAAGGTGGATTGGGGTTGCTTGTTTTTCTTTTACAAACTTACAAAGCCCATTTAACTTTTTTCCTAGGAATTAAGTACTGAAAAGCCAATTTCAGAGAAGCTTTATGGGGCAGTATATTTACAATGTGTAGAATCCATGCAAAACAGTGACAGAAGGTGATGGAGAAGTTCTGGTTGCTAAAAGGCTCTGCATTGGAAAGGATCATATTAGCTGTTTCTGCACAGTCATCATGGCTGTCCTAAAAGCAATTTGGTAGCCAAATGTTTCCCATTAAATGGAAACTCGAAACATAAGCTTAAGAAATCAGAAATACTGAAAACTCATGGAAACTCAAAGTTTCCATGAACAATACCTTAATACTAAAATGAAAGTGTGTGATATAGATAGAAACCTGGTTTAGATGATATGGCAGCTCACCATAGATTAATTAACCCTTGGGACACCATGGCACTTGCTGACTTGACTATGCATGTCCTAGGCAGAGATTGCCATAGCTTGTTGCATCCCCTGAGTCCAGGCAACAGGGGCTAAACACCTGTTGCATAACCCACAACCTGTTTTATGGTTGTACTGGATCTTGCATATTCATACTAGAGGCCAACATGCATGGCAGCTCCTTGTAGGTAGATTAACTCATGATGTCATGCAAACTGCTCCAACGCCTGCCTGGGATCAATGCCTGACTCACCCATGATGCTCACTGGACGGCTTTGGCACATCCTGTCTCTCACCCTAATTTCACTCTTTTGCAGTGTTGGTGTGAGAGTCCAGAGGTGCCAGTCTGAGCTCCTCTGGAGAAATGCAGTGTACAACTGTGATAAATAAATGAGGCTATATTGTCAGTCCCACAAACCATCAGTTATTCAGACAGCACATTTAAAATGCTGTAATTATTAAACCATATTTTACAGTTGGTATTTACATCCTTAAGGCACATTGTATTTGGTGGCTTCCTGTCATGGAAAATAGACATTGGCCCAGTTTACACATAACAGGTATTTGACTGCTCTGCAAAAAGTGAACAAGCTGTTTCCGGTGTCCTCAGCATTTGTCCTTTGCATCAGCTTTCAGAAACACCCAAGGAATGCTACTTCTGATGAGTTATTCAGGGACAGATCACTCACCATTGAGGGAAAGATCACTCATTTACCATGAACAACCTGCAAATTGGTGTTATGTGTGAACCAGGTCCCTATCATATATAGGGTCAAGTCAAGTGGAATATTTATTACAAGACACTGATGTAGTAAAGTCACCTTGTGCAAGTAATTTAAAAATTAGATCTTAGTGGATACTAAGGTTCCCAAAAAGGTTACTGTGTCAATATAACTGTATATGCTGGTCTCAGTTATTAGAATAAATCAATCATCACATTACAGAAATTAATAATGTTCATCCAGTTTAGCACATGGAAGGGATTAGCACCAGAGAAAATCCATTCAAATAACAACTATTCTGTCACCTTGTATTTGCTTATGTATATAAATCCAGGGTTTGCATCTTATAAAGGCATGTTAACTAACTAAAGGCATGTTCATAGCCCAGATCTATGATCCAGCATACTTTCCATGGCATAGTTAGTATATTTCTCTGTCTCCACCCTCACAAAAGAAGGACTGATTGCTAAAATTATTTAGGTTGAGAAATCCTGGTCTTTTTTAGAACCCGAAGAGTCACCAGTGGAAGTATAGTTTAGTGAGAAACAGTATATCACGGTAGCCCCAGTCAGGCATTTTTTTCTCATGCAAGTACCATCATGTGGTAGAGTGTGGGACTGCCTGCTAGCACTGCCCCCTGTTGCATCCCCTACTGGTTCTGTCCCCAGCACTATGTGTGTGTGTGTGTGTGTGTGTGAGTGTGTGGAAGACCTGGAGGCAGAAGCAGGCCAACACATTTGTGCTATCCTCATGAGATGGAACTGTCCTTGCACATGTTGGGCCCATTTTCCCCATTCTCTTAAGCGATGGAACTGGTACCAGTAGGGGATGCAATAGAAAGGTGAGTCTGTCTCAGTTTAGGCTTCATACTCGATGCTCTGCTGAGGCATGCTGGCATTACACCTCTCAGTCAACTCTCAGGTCTCTTTTTGGTATGACAATAAATGGTGGGAAGACAAAGCATAGCCAATTTGTGTTTTCTGCTCCCCAAGTTTCTTTGTCAGGGCCAAAAGAGAACTTTTATATCTGCTATTCTGAGGAGTCATACAGGCTAATAGTGGAGAGATGCAGCAAGCAGCCTGAATCTTCCTGAGTTGCAGAGATGCAGAACTTCTTCAGACATGATAGAGAAGAGGCAGGAGCAAGGAACACACAAGTCATTTTCCTTGTCCTTCCAGCTGCTCCTGTTTACCATGCCTGAAATGCATCATAGAAATAAACAGCAGAATGGATATTATCTTTTTCAGCATTTGCTTCCATGAAGTATTGAGTCTCTTTCCTCAGTTTCCAAGGAATTATTTTGCTCTCAAACACACAAGACATAGACACTTTCTGAAGCAAACTAGAAGACTCTTAAATGCTGACATTGCTTTTGTATCACATGAACACTGTTTCTTCTTGTTCTTTTTTCCTGCTGTGAATTCCCACGGTCCCTGAACTAGAACATATGAATTCACAAAAAATGTGCAAATGGTAACGACGATGACAACAACAACAACAGTAATGATGCTGTGTCCAAACTGAAATTCTAATGTGCCATGAATGGTTTTATCATGCTCCAGTGGATCAGGTTAAGTGCATGCCATTTAGCAGGCAATATGAACATACTTAATCCCATTTTTGAGAGACAATGGCCTTTCCCCACATCAGAACCATCTATAATTTAGACTTAGCACAAATGGGGCTCACACGTTAACAGGAAGACCGGGAAAAGATTTTTCAACCGAACCGAACATAGTGAGGGCTGAAGAAATAATTTCCACGTACAATGGCTTAGCAGATATGGCAAGAAGGCATTTGGTTAAGGCTGACTTCTTGGCCATGTCTTTCTGCTCACCTCCTTCAGGCTTGACCGGTCCATCAGACATCACTTTCCTGAGGGCTAGCTGGCTTTGGTCCTTGCTGTCACTGGCTGGTGGAGGCAGATTGTCAGACTGAGTTCTTTGAATTGGGAGGACTCCTGCTATGCTGTGTCTGTGCTGCTTCCTTGCATGATTAGACTGACCGCTTTTGTGTGCTGCTGTGGCAGTGTGGGTGAAATGGAAACCCAGAGTATGTATCCTCAGATGGAACCAGCTTAAATGTTAGTCATGCAAACAGAAGTGGGGGATTCTCTTTTCTGTATTTAAATAGGTAAGTGTCTTTGAACACCAAAGAGACATCACATGCACAGCATTAAAAGGGTACTTAAACTGGCTGTTTCCTTTTAATTAAAAAAGGATGAAGAAGACGGAGGGGATTTTACTCCTGCGTTCTGCATTATGTGGCAGTGACTGCATGACACACCAAATAATCATGAAGGCAAACACAATGATCCCACAGCTGGATTATATTAATTTGTCAGTGACTAAATCCTCAAACTGTAATTCCGTGAAAGGAGGATCTGCACATGGAGGGTTACAGAAGAGTTGCAATTGTTAAACCTCTCCACAGTGTAACAAAAAAAAAAAAAAAAAAAAAAATCTCTCCTGCCCATGATTAATGCAGACCCCAGCTAAGCTAATGATATTGTTGTTAACATTACCAATATCCAATTTCCTCTGTAAAGTCTATATTGTTTTGTTTGCATGTACTACCATAATGCTGTTGGTTTAGCAAACATCTCAAGGTTGTTGTTTTTAATAATACTGCCAAAAGAGTAAAATCATCAACATTTACCAGTACAAAACAAACCCATTTAAGTAAAGTCTCATGGCCTTTAGACTTTTGGGTCCCAAATAGTGACACTGCCCAATATGTCTTTCTCATTGCTTTCTAATTTAGCAATTGGCTTTCCTAGGTAAACTGTCTAATCTTACTGGGAGATTAGAAACCAACCATGGGAAGTTTGAATTGTGGTTGAGGCACCTAGTGGCACCAAAGCAACAAAACAAGATGTGGGGTACATTGAACAAACGGAGGAGACAGGAGTTGTGAAACAGCCAGTTTCATTGCATTCTATGTAAATAAAAGGGGATTTCTAAATAGGAAGAAGGTATCGCATTTACAAGTACTTACACACAGAGAGAATACTGAACAGGCGGAACACACAATGTGCTAAGAGCAGAAAGAAAAGCTCAGCAGAGGAAGGACGGGGGCGGGGTGGGAAGGGAGAGGAAGGCAACAGATGAACATTAAGCTGCCATGCTGAGGAATTTTATTTGCGTCTTTTACTTGGTTGAAGGCGGAGCTGTTGGACAGCTGCTTCAGCAGCAGCGATGGCCGCCCCAGCATCTTCAAGGTGAGTTTGAGTGACGCTGGTTTTGCTTTGGCTGCGGGATGGTCCGTGAGAGCGCAGGTGTCCTTCAGAAGAAGATTTGGAGCTTCCTGGACTGCTGTGGGACTTTTCAATGGTGGGCACCTGCATGTCTGGTAGGTGGGGAAAACAGAAAGTTTGATATCTTGCATTGATTATTTCCCTTGATTGTATAATAGTTACTCATGTCATCCCAGTTTATATGGCCCAGCGGACCTTGGATGCATGTAAGTAAATGGATCCCAGGATGAAGCAGGAGTTGGGATTTTCCTCAAAAATTTCACAGTGTGTTTCTCTCTACTGCTTCCTGTAAGAGTTGGCTGGATAGCACCACAGACAAGGGAAGGCTAATAACTGAAAATGCTTTGCTGTTGTGGAAAACTGGGGACATGGTAGTCTTTTGGGCAAAAAGAAGAAAGACTAAAAAAGGGGATGCATGAGAGAGGAAGATGCTTTTCAGCAGAGTCAGGTGTGCAACTTTGGATGGGCTTTTGGCTCTACAGCCTCAATGGCCTTAAATTTCAATGGATGGTTTCAGACAGCATGATAACCCATGGTGGCTTATAAAGCCCAAAGTAAAATAGCCCCTTTTTGCCAGAGGAGCAAAAATGCTGCTGAGGGGGCATGGGGCAGAAGAACCGCTGCTTGGTTTTGCTTCCTCATGAGTAAATGAGGCCAAGGAGCTGCATCCCACCTGATGCAACAACATTGGCTGGGCACCCCCAGTAGGTAAAAGGGGAATGGGTGGGAAGCTTCCCTTCCCAGTGCTTGCCCCTCATGCCTCTTCTTTTCTTGAGAAAGTCTATGGGGGAGACAGCAGCTTGTCCCCCTCTCCAGGTGATGTGGCACCATAGGAATCATAACTTCTGAGGACAAGGTGACTGCCGGCCAGGACAGTGAGGTAAGCCAAGACTCCTCTCAAGGAGAAGCACTTGAATTTGCAGCCCCTTGTCTGCTACTCAGTCATGGTTTGCTGCAGCTGAGGAGCATGGAGGCTGCCCATGCCCTTTGCTCAGCTGACTACCAAGTCCTGCTTTCTCGCATTGGCAGGAGTGCAGGAGGGGAAGCAGATGGAAGCTGCCCCGAAGTGCAAACTTTTGGCTACTACTATTGTCCTACTCTCTCTGTGTTCCTAGGGGACTGCTGGAAGACTGAGAGGGAAGGGAGGGGAAAGGAAGGGGAAGAGGGCCAATTCTCCTTACTGTGCCTGATCATCATCTGTCAGGCACAGGGGAATTTTGTGCCCAGTGCATGGGTAGAATTCCCAGGGGTGTTACCCTGTTATGGGAAATTGCTCAAGGAGATTTGGGAATAAGGCCAGGCAGATTTTTTTAAACTGCATGCTTCAGTAAATATATATTTCAATATCTTCTTCTTCTTATGATTTTATATAAGAGATGTTGCTTTATTTTGAAAACAAAACCCAGTGAAATGAGAGAAAAGAACCAATTTTGTCTAATTTATTTTGGCTTTGGCAGGTGACTCTGCAATTCTGAATTAATGAAAGCTGTCTAGACTCAGCTCAGAAGGGATTTCTAACTTCCAGAAGCTGAGTCAGTCAGCCTGTTGATAAATATCTGTTCAAAGTTAATTAGATCCCTGACAGTAAAACTTCAGGTGGGTAGGCTTTATTACCATACTGTCTCTGTCCAGAGGCCACAGAATGACTGTAGCAATAAGAATACCAGGCATTAGTGAAATGGGTTCAATGTTCAAAGCACTAATGTGGGACTCCCTTTACCAGTATGAACTGGTTCCTCTCTCACTGTACACACAGCTTCTATGGATGAGTACCATGTCCATCTATCCTTCCCTCCTTCATCATGTGCTACAGCATGGGAACAGGACCTCTTCCAAACTGAGGGCTGCATTCGATTTCAGAAAGGTTCTTGCACGTTACATTCCAGTAGCAGGTGGAGACAAGAGCAAAAGCAGCAGACCTCAATGTAACTTCCAAAGGAGATACATGCTGAAATGGGACAACTCCTGACAACAGTGGAATTGCTGAATTCTGCTCTACCTCCAGGCAGCCTCACATAGAATACATTGATTATGCTAGTCCAGTCTTGAGGTTACTAGTGGCCAGGCTATCCCTGTCGAGGAGAAGCCAGAAAAGGTACAGCGGTACCTCAGCTCACAAATGCCTCAGTTCACAACCAAATCAGGTCACAAACAAAAATTTCATAAAAATGTTGACTCAGGTTGCGAACTCTGCATTGGGTAGAGACTGTGATTGTGGCCATCTCCCCACCCGCCCAAGTGGGGAAATGGCTGCGATTGTGCTGGGGGTGAGGGGAAATGGCTGAGATTGAGCCCATCTTTCCTGCAGGAGTGCCCCTGTGATTGTGCCTGTCTTTCCTGCATGAGCACAACCATAATCTCAGCCATCTCCCCCCCCAGTACGATCGCGCCCATCCCCCCCCAGTGCGCCTGTGTACACACCTGTCTCTCTCCCCCCCCCCGCCCCCAGTGCGCCGGGATGACGGGCACGTGCAGGGATGATGGACGTGATCGTGGTTGTGCTGAGGGGGGCAGGGAGATGGCCGGGATCATGCTTGGGGTGGGGGGCGGGGGAGATGGCCGGGATCTTTGTTGTTCTTTGTCACTTCGCTTCAGTTTTCTGACTAAAACAAAATAGTTACAGAACGGATTAACCTTATTTACATTGAATGTTATGGGGAAATTTAACTTGGCTCACAAACAATTTGGATCACGACCAGAGTCCTTGAATGGACTAAGTTCGTGAGCCAAGGTACCACTGTACTTTGAGCCACCACTGGGCTTCCAGCAACAGCAAGGCTCTGGGAGCACCTCTTGATTATGAAGCTGATCTTTCGAAGGGAGTGCAGCCCCATCCAGGATGGGTGAAAAGTCTATTACCAGACCCAGGAATCACTCAGCCACAGTGCTTCTGTGGCTTCAGTTTATTGTCCCTCATCTAGCCCAGTTCAGCAACTAATTCAGGACTTGCACAGCCTCACCAAATTCAGATGTCACAGGGAGATAGAGTGGTGTGTCATCAGCACACAGATAACAATTCGTTCTATATTCCCTAAGGACTACTTCCGGTGGCATCATATAGATCAGCCTTCCCTAATCTGGTGGCCTTCAGGGGCATTTGGACTGCAACTCCCAGAATCCCCATCCAGCAGGGCCACTGACTGGGAATTCTGGCTGTTGCAGTCCTTAATGTGCCTGGAAGGCACAAGGTTGGGGAAGGCTGATATATATGCTTAACACCTAACACTGGGGACAAGATTGTACCTTCATGAACTATAGCTAAAATGCTGGGGTAGTGGGAAAAGGATTAGATATCCAATATTATTCTCTGCAATTGACTCCAATGTCCAACCTAAAGAGTCAATCCAGGAGGATACTACGGAAACATAGAAACAGAGCGAATCAGAAGGGGCCTCCCGGGCGATCTAGTCTGACCCCCCGCTCCAGCCGGCTCTGCTCACGACATGCCCAACATGCGCATGTCCAGCATATCTTTGAACATCCACACCGATGGGACGTCAATGACCTCTCGTGGAAGCCCATTCCACATCCTCAGGTTCCTAACTGTCAGGAAGTGCTTCCTGACATCTAAATGGAACCTTGGCTCCCTGAGCTTTGCTCCATTGGAGCGCATCCTGCCTTCCTCTGCAGGGGAGAACAGGTCTCTACCCATCTCCGTGTGACATCCCCTCACATACCTGTATGTCCCTCTGAGTCTCCTCTGCGCCAGGCTGAAGAGACCCAGTTCCCTCAGTCTTGCCTCATACCCCATCCCCTGCAAAGCGGCCACCAACCTTGTGGCCCTGCGCTGCACTGACTCTAACCTGGCTATATCCTTTCTGTAATGAGGGGCCCAAAACTGAGCACAGTACTCCAGTTGCGGGCGCACCAGAGTCGTACAGAGTGGTAGTAATACCTCTCTCGAACTAGAAGCCACATTTCTGGCAATGCAACCAAGGGTGGCGTTCGCCCTCTTGACCACCGCATCACACTGCTGACTCATGTGTTGTGTGGCTGTCAGCCTCCCTTCCCTATCTAGCATCACTAGATCATGGTTGGTAGTATCAAAAATCCATGATAAAAAAAAACAAAATTAACAGGGCCACACTCAATAGAAGTTATCCATAAGGGCGATGAAACCTGATTTAGTCCCATAACCATGTCAAAACTCAGATTGTAATGGACATAGATAATCGGAATTCCCCAAGAGTTTCTGCCTAGATTCTTCCACTGGGAATTTTCCAAGGCTGTTCACCAATCCATTGGATGCCAGCAATCTCCTAGGGTGGATCATCTGAATGATTACTTCTGAACCCTTCAAGGGTGAAGTTAAATCTTACTAGGAAATAATCTGTCCATGACAACTGGTTTACTTGGAAACTACCTCCACACCCATTTCAGACTTTTCATTTCACAGCTCAGAGACAAGTTTATTCCTTGCTTCCTGTGTTGGGCTGATAACAAACTGAACACCTCCATGGGTGTCATGGAGGCCATGAAGCCCTAAGCTGGAGCTCCAGAGACAGCCTCAATTATGTTAACTGAAGTAATCCAGAACCACTCTCCTGGGTTCCTCCAAGACCACACTTGAGACCATCTCAGGGAGGACATTGGGCAGCATAAGTGTATTAAGTCCTTTTCACATATGCTTCAAAATATGCGAAGGCTACAGTTAAAGAGGCTGCTGAAATTTACACTGCATCCTGCAATGAACAGAAAGAATGTTTAACTGCTACCACATGCACAGAATCCACAGTCCCTTCATATGAATTCACACCTCAAAATTGGGCAAGTGGGCAGAGAGATCACACTAACTGAGCCCACAAATGTGTAGATTCCAGTCAGACAGGTGGAATGGTATCCTGATGAGAGGAATGGAAGTTCTGAAAACCTGGATGGTTCCAGTCCTCAAGGATTTGTGTTACACTGAGTACTCAGGTGAGCAGAACTGGGTCAGATCAACTCCACCCAGCTCACTCAGCCAAGTCTCAATAATACTTGTCTGATCATCCCTCCCATCTTGATTAAATTGTAAATGTGTGCAAACTTATTGCAGACCAATCTGGTGACAAATAGTGCCAAATGGCAGGAGGGATCCAAGGATGAATTACCAGGCACAAGTGCGTGTTCATGTGTGTGTGTGTGGGGGGGGGGGGAGGGGTGGCAGCTGGAGAGAAGGAAACAATTCATAAAACTCTACAAACCATTCAATTCTGATGTCTCAAATCTCTTCTCTTGCAATATCTCCTTCTGCCCCAAATCATGAACACTTCCATGGGTCCTCAAATCTGGGTTTTCTAAGCATACCAAGCATTTCTTAGTACACCAAACTCTCAGTGCACACTCACAATGCAAGCACACAGGCACTCAGAACCTCATATACTCTTCATCTAGCCAGTCTCTCACAGTCAAACCAGCACAATAAAAATTATCATTTGTTGTTGCAGCCAGTCATGTGTGTGACATCAGGCTTGCTAACCCATCAAACAACATGGAGAACAACCAGAGCATGTATTTCCTAGTCATTCCTACCTACTTCCAGTAGTTAACACTCACCCCATCTCTCACGTGGAGTCTTACAGACATCTCTCCCTGCTAGCTCTTGCCTAGAAGGAATCTCAGCTTGATACCTGTCCAGAAGGAGCATCTCTAGGACCCAAAGCCCAGCCCTGGTCTGCCATCCAAGCTAGACAGCAACTCATAAACCCGCATGGCGTAACAGATAGAGCTCAGTTAACAGGTGACACATACTCTCACCTAGCAACACCTCCACCATACACAACAGATTACAGTAAAAAACCAAGCAGACAAACACACACACACACACACAAAGAGAGACAGTAAAGGAGAAAAAAAATCAGTGCCTTTCTCCCAGAGTCTCAAAGAGGTGAGCCAAAGTGATGCATGCCCTTTGGGATTGATCCTACTGCGGTGGCCCACTGTTCTGCTGCTTACATGTCCAAGGGCCCCCCAGTGGGTCGGGGACAGTGTTCTGCCTTGGCTTGGTGGTTCCCTCTCAGCAAATGATGTCAGTCCAACAAATTGGGAGGCTTACTGGGAGGTGGGGTGGGCATCCATGAGAGCAATAAACAGCCCTCCTTCACTACCAGGGCGATATTGCATTACAAGAGAAATGGAAGTGCCACCACTCAGCATCTTTTTCTCTCTGAGAGGTCCTTTCCATCCAGTTAGGTGAACTGGGGCAGTCCAGAGGATCTGATATGCAGCACGTCAATACCCTACCTCATAATTGACTCTCAATGGCGGGGTGGGAGAGACGCACAGCATACTGACATGGCGGGGTGACAAGTTGGTGTTTCTTGGGAAAACAGACACAAACACACACATGGATGAGCTAACAATCTCCTACCCTTTGATGGGTCAGGGAAAATGCCATGGCTTCGGCTCTTGATGACGGATGGTTTTGGGGACTGCTGGGTGCTCTGCCCAGAATAGGATTTCCCATGATCAATGCTTTCACTCTGTTCCTTCAGAGCATACCACCGTGGAGTATTGTCCAGTTGAGAGGCACTAGACAGTTCAATTAATGCCTATGTGGTCAGACAGAGAGTAAACAAGTTAATAAAATCCAGAGGTGTAAGGAACCTGATCCTGATCTGATGAACGTGTGTGCATCTCTGCTCAAGATGGAGCAGTATGTGAACAGGCTCTGCAAAATATATCCTGCATACCAGGACAAAGGCATTCACAATATATAAACATGGACGTGGTGCACTGCAAAGTCATAAAATGGCTATACGATGACAAAGGCAGTTTCAGAAGGAGGTTTTTTTGTCCTAGTTTTTCCACATTTGGCCTTGGAGATCAGTGTTTGGAGACTAACTGGTTGTTGCCATTGTCATTGTTGTCCTCAAAATAATCGCTGCTCCATTTGTGTACCTGGCATATACAAGGGAGCATAAGCAAGAAGACACAGAAACAAAGAAACAGAGTGAGTCAGAAGGGGTCTCCCGGGCCATCTAGTCTGACCCCCGGCTCCAGCTGACTCCGCTCACGACATGCCCATCATGTGCATGTCCAGCCTATCTTCGAACACCCTCACAGATGGGGCCTCAACGACCTCTCATGGAAGCCCATTCCACACCCTTGGGGTCCTGACTGTCAGGAAGTGCTTCCTGGCATGTAAATGGAACCTTGGTTCCCTGAGCTTTGCTCTGTTGGAGCGCATCCTGCCTTCCTCTGCAGGGGAGAACAGGTCTCTACCCATCTCCACGTGACATCCCCTCACATACCTGTATGTCGCCAACAGATCCCCTCTGAGTCTCCTCTTCTCCAGGCTGAAGCGACCCAGTTCCCTCAGTCTCGCCTCATACCCCATCCCCTGCAAACCAGCCACCAACCTTGTGGCCCTGCGCTGCACTGACTCTAACCTGGCTATATCCTTCCTGTAATGAGGGACCACAATACTCCAGTTGAGGGTGCACCAGAGTTGTATAGAGTGGTAGTAATATGTCCCTGTTTTGAGTTTTCAGACTACATTTTGACAGAGAGGGAGATAACAGTGGGAGCACAAGACAAAGTATCAGGGAGAAATGACCACGATAGACCCTACATATACTTAGGATTGGTTTCTATAGGTGGAGAGGACAAGTTATTTTATTTATTTATTTATTTATTTATTTATTTATTTAAAACACTTCTATGCCACCCCCATCACAACAAAGCCTCGGGGTGGCTCACAACATAAATAAAACATATAAATATAACAATTAAACAATTAAAATTAAAAACCCCGGTGACATCTTGGCTTAAAATTTTTTTTAATCCTATAAATACAATAAATTACCAATTAAAATAAGTTTTAAATAAAAAGGTCTTAGCCTGGTGCTGAAAAACATAGTGATGGCGCCAGGCGGACCTCTCTGGGGAGTTAAAAGAACTTCACAGAAAAGGTGGGTTTTGCAAATATTGGCTATAACTGTAGCCAATCAATTCAGTATCCTGAGACAATGTTACCCTGAGCTTTGCAAGTCTACTTCAAACCTTTGTTTCTTATTGTTTCTACCATCTGCATACAAACTATGGTATCAATTCAAGCATCACATCAAACCACAGTTAAGCTCCATTAAACATGGTTTAGCATGATGTCTGAGCTTAGCCAAATTGAGCAGCAATTTTTGCAATGGTAGTGACTGGAGGAATCCTATAGGCATTGTTGCTGATTATATTTGTGATCTTACTCCCTTCTTTGCAGAACCCTAGAAAATACCAGAATTGCTCTCTGGATAAGAAATGTATCATGTGTTTATCTTTTACTGACCATCATGCTGGGTGAGAGAATACAGGAAAGCAAGAAAAAATGAGGTACTCACCTCACCAAGGAAGTCATTTGAAGAGAATCTGTCATAGTCCCAGACAGTAACTTCCAGGGTTTTCTTCTTCAGCTGCAGTTAAAATCAAAAGATAATTAATTTCAATTGACATTTTGAATTTGGCATCCAATCCATAAACCATGCTCTGCCTGTTGCCACCTGCCTGTGGCCCTGTTCTTTTTCAATATGACCGTCTGGCAATTATCGTCCTCCCATCAATCTTGGACTTGGAAAATTCATTTCAGGTAAAGCTGAATTTTGATATCAAGCCGGATGAGCTCAGCCTAGGTTTTGTAGGACTTGTGCTATTTGCCCAAGCTTGGCTGTGCTCCCAATAGAAAGTCCACACTGTGACTTTAAAAAGTTGATAGCATCTATCTGTCTTCCTGAAGCACTCAGCACCAGTGAGTAGGTATTACTCTGTTTTAGGCAAAGGCAGAATGCACTGGTATTCACAGTTAGGTACGGCTGAGTACCTTTATAAAAACATTCTGATAGGGCTGTAGAGATCGCCTTCCCACTTTATTTTAGGTTAGGGGAGAGCATATTGATGCCTCCTGATGGGAGGATTAAAAGGATTCTGCAGATAGCCAGCTACATTGCATAACATTTGTCAAAAAGATAACTATTGACATTTGAGCTGTTCCAAATGCTGTTTCAGTAAATAGGGACATCTCTTGTTGTACAGTTCAAGAAGACAGGGCCTGGGTGGATAATACACAGGGATCTGATCCAGTCCTTTGCATGGAATGGCATGCTGGGCTCAAGTCCACAATCCACAAGAGGGCAACCTGTCAAAATGAGGACTACACATGATGTACAATCCTGTGTACATAGACCAAATTTCACAAATGGTTCCCCAGGCAAAACCCAGGAATTGATTGCTTAGCTTTGGCCTATGTGCATTTGGATGGGCTATCTAGAACAACATGGCGGGGAGGGGCTTGGTGCACCAGCTCCACACATAGGTCCATCCTCTAAAACATCCTCTAAAACATCGTACCCTTCTGCTTATTCTCAAATTTTATCTCATCATATTTAAAAGGGAAGGGCAGTATTTTCAGGCTGTAACTGGCAAAGCCTGCTGAATATAAGATATACAGAAAATGACACTATTATTCACTTCAATAACTTTTTCAACTGTTCCCTTTTAACTCCTCAGTCTTTTCAAATTCTAGATATTAAACAGATTTGCAACAGAAGTCTTATTCATACATGGCTTCTATGCAGGACGTTCATCTGGTAAAGCAGGAATGGGGCTATGTTGCTTGTTCCCCAATCCCCCAGTGCAGCATTGCTGGACTAGCACCATGTTCTGTGTGGCTGTCAGCAAAGCCAAGATTATGCATGCGCATCACTTTGCACGTTGGAGACCATGTGAGTAGACTGCCCCTAGAGCCCATCGAAGGAACCACCTTGGAGACAGGGCACACAGAACCGTTCCTTATTCACCATGTAAACAGCCTGCACAGAAATAACATGTGAACATGACAGAGATTCCATATCAGCATCTGTAAGAAACTTTCAAATTGCTTTCTTAGGGCCTCTTGACTGGAGGTTTGGCAATAGCGAAATATCATAGAAGGTAGGTGCCTGCTGTTCAGCTGTATCTCGCCAGTGTTGACTGGTAAAACATGCTTTGTGATGTTGATGTGCTCAGTATTTCTATTCTGCACAATGTCCTTAGTTGCTGATTGCACACATAAGGTAATGCTGAACGTGCTTCATCACATCACCTGCTTATTTTCCTAGAGTTACTAGATGGAGAAGATCTGGAAGGGCTGTAGCCACATATAACGCACCTCACCACACCCCCTCTTGTTTTAGTCAGTGTATGGGGAATGTCTTTCAGCCAAAGGAGTGGATTAATTTTTGGAGAAGCTCCTAAGGCCATTTTCCAGTAATGGGCAAAGCTGAAGGCTAAGAGGGTGGACCCAATGCAAAAGGAACAGGGCCAAAATATGGTAAGTGTCAGCATACTGCAGCTTAAAATGTCCACTGCCAGTGACTGAGGCTTAAGTGATGTATTTCAACCTTTTAGAATGTGAGGAAAACTGAACAAACTGAACAGTTGTTTGGGTAAAGGAGGTGGCTCCTGAGGGTCAGATCAGAACCTCAGGAGGACTAGAGGTTCTCCAGCCCATCCCCTGGTACAGCTTTACCTAGGCTATGGCACAGAAAGTTTCTTCAACTATTCCAAGGCCCAAGAAGAGTACAGAGTTCTTCATCTGATGCTGTGCCTGCTTCTCAGAGCCACTAAAGTTTTTCAGGGGTGCATCATGTGACTATCATATAGAGAAGCCACACTCTTGGTCCCCAACCCCTGCATTGAGCATTCTGCTGGCCCTGTGTCCATGGACATCGGACTCTCCTTGCACAACCATGCTGGCTTCCAAGGCTACTTTCCTGTCAGCTAGCTTTGGAAATTTCCTTTATTCCACTTGCCCTTTCGCTTATTTTTTTCCCTTGCTGGCCATAGCCTGCCAGATTCCAGCATTATCATAGGCAAGTAGGGTGGGAAGAGAGGTGGAACAGCACCTTAGGCTCTTGCTGTTTCTAAATGTATACAGGTGCAAAGAGGACTTATTTTTAAACAGGCAACACTAGCATTTTATGAAGCTTCTAAATGCATTTTAACAATGCATTATCAATTCCATTCATTATGAAGTGGCCACATGCATCAGAATTAACTCGAACTAATTATTGGAGGCATCCTTTAACTTTTTTCCAAACTTCAGTGAATGTGCTGTCATTGTAATAGCTAATCATTCTCTGGCCTGTAGACAGTGTCTGAAGGACACTTCCAAGCACTCTGACCTTGGAAGGGAGGATCCACAAACCAATCCCCTTGCCCCTCATAGCCATCATTGCTTCCATTAAAAAAAATCTGTCCTGAAAAAGGATGCCCAGTGCTAGAGTTGCCAAAGAAATTTAACTTAAATTTGAAATTAATTTGGGGGTCCATGTACAATTTAAACCTCCTGTTTCTCATCCTGTAGCAATGCAGCCTTTTTCATGTTTGTGTGTGAGATACTGGCTGCCAGTCAGGCAAGCAGACCTGAAATTAGGATGAGCTGGGGGAACTGGCAAGCTGCATTAGAGCAGGGGAAACCCATGTTATGCCTCTAGGCAGTTCTGATGGAGACAGTCTTTCTCCCAAGTTGAAACTCACAGTTTTCTCTACCCATGTTCCTCTCCCTCTGTTTCAGCTTTGAGAAGATAGCTCTCTTGTCCATGCCAGGAGGAGAAGCCGGAGCAAAAGAAAGACTCTTGAGGTGTGTGGGACATGATTATATAGAGCGTTCACTTTCTTGAATTGCTCCTGAGCCAGGAGCAGCATTTGGTCACACCTGGAACAGAATATTCACGCACCTGCTCCATGGAGATATTTTTATAAATGACTGTCTGGTTCCATTCAGGATTCAAGCTCTTCTGTGCATACTTTGTCCTCCTCTTGTTCTCAATGCTGAAAAACAAGAAAGGAACAGAACGTGTCATTACTTCTACTTGTTTCCACCAGTTCCATTGTAGAAACAATTTCAATGCATATGATAAAAATAAATAAACCAGTCGTTCAGGCTGGCACAGTATAAAGACGGTAAACCTGCTTCAGCGTAGATTATAACATTCTGCTGCTGAACATCCTCCCAGTCCAGTCTTTGAAAATTAAATTTCTGAATCCTGCCTACTAAGAAACTTTTTAACCAACTGACAACACCACAAATTGTTGCATTTGTTGCATTTACAAATTGTTTCTGTCTTTTGCTGCAGCAGTTCCCATTTTAAGGCTGAACTGTGATATATCGGCTTTCTTGAAAAACTTCCTTCTGACTATCAGTCTGAGATGAGTTTAAACCATTGTTCTATTTTCTCATCTTTAATCATCAGAGAATTATCCCTGAAAAACTTGAAAGGGAAACTCCAGTACAAACAATATCCTTTTAATGATAGAAACCCTAATTCAATATTGATCCTTTAAAGCAAGAGTGGAAGCCAAACAGGGCTGTTTTTCTATAGGCCATTCCAGAGGTTTTGCTGAATTATCTGATTCCTAACATAATTTATTGTGTTCCAGGTGCCTTGAAAGCAGAACAAATGACAAACCCATACAGATTCCTTTGCCACCGCAGGACATTGGTAGCAGGTCACACACACGGCATTCCAGCTCCTTTTGAACTGATTAAGCATCCCATATTAAGATTTGCTTCATATAGTGAAAGTTAGCTTAAAAATGCAAAGAGGTGTTATTTTCAGAGCCTAAACAGGTCATCATTTTAAGGAAAATGGAATGTTGGCTGAGGTACTGGCTGTTGTCTCCCCTACCCCACTTTTATCACAGCCATATTTTAGGATAGATTGTTTCACATTACCTTCCACAGATTGTCACTGCGTTGAAGGAGACCTGTCACTGCATGGAATGGGGCATTTTGAAGCTGGTGTCTCTTGTCATTTGGCAACTAAAGTGACCTCTGATAAGACAGCTCTGCTCTTGGCAGCAACACTCTGTCTAGAAGGATGCCATGACTTTATGGAGAGCCAGAAAATTGAGGCAGATGTTGTACACCAGAAGAATATGGTTGGCATCGGTTAAAGCCAAATGGTGCCATCCATGCTACTCATGGCAGCTCAAATGTAAGGTATGTTTTACTGAAGTTACAGCTACTATTAGTTGGAGGAAAATCACAGTTTATCTAGCAATGACATGCATATATTGCAGTACTGGCAACGGATAGGAGGAACCACAAAAAAAAAAAAAAAAAAAAAAAAATCAAATCCCAGAGAGAAAGAAAGTTTCAAGTGGCGTACAAAGTGAACATTCTTCTCAAGGATTTGCCTATGCACATTTACTGTCAAGTATATAAGCTTATCAGATATAGAAATGTTTTGCAAAGGAAACTGATTAAAGAGAGCTGCATGCATTGTATAGGATTTGTAGCAGAATTAGACTGAGTTGCTATTGAAATTCCATCAAAAGAAACAGTGAAAGGGAATTAGGGGCTTTCTCTGAGTCAAAGCATCTGAACAAAACCTGGGAAAAGTAATGGGTCCAGTGTTCCTTGTAAGTGCTTCAACACATCTCTACCTTCATTTTGCCCCCAGTTAAATTTAAAGAAAATTTGGAGACCTTCCCTCAGGCGGATCATCTGGACTATGTCAAAAGAAGCCAACAGAGTTTAGATAAGATCAACCACATTTCTCAGGTGGGCTTTGCTCACACTTAGGGCAGGTGAATCAATAAATAATTACTATAAGATGAGATCACATTGCATTATTTCTACATATTTGAAAGGAAGGGACACTATCTGCAATCCCTGAAGTAACTACCAATTTTTTCCCTCTGTACTAAGAAGTCAATGCACCAATTTGTTACTCATTTTAGATTTTTCGTTTTCACAGCCCTGAGCAGCAAAGCCACCCTTGAAGGAAATATAATTTTGTCACCCACTACACAGTCCACTGGAAATTTGTAAAACCTTTAGTTACACATACAGGAATCTGGCTGTTTCATGCACAGAAGCTGAGAGAGAATCAGCTGAAGGATAATGCACTGTACCTTGCATTCTGGACAACCATAACTTGGCTGCAAGGACCCAATGAAGAAAAGTTGTATTGAACAGCGGTGGAACAATACAGGAAGCAGAAGAAAAGAAAATCCAGGGAAAGAAGATATTTAAAAGAGTTCATGAGAGCACAGAGTTATGATCAGAATTGGCAGAAATAGAAACATTAAGCAGCTTAGGTAATTCAGCATGGAAAACTCCTCAACAATATCTATTAGCCATCTAGTCATAATTCAGAAAAACTATTAGTCTGTAGCACTGCAAGGTGCAGTTCTCAGACCCATGTGGTCCTCATCCTTCCTTCCTTCAAGGAGGCTATTTAGAGCTTTTCTGAATGGTTTAGAACAAGCTGCAATTTCCAGTCATGTCTGACAGTAGGAAACTCTAGTGCCTTCAAAGCACAGATAATTCCTTAACTAGAATATTAAACTACAGTTTGATCCTGCTTTGACTGCAATAAGGCAGAGATGGGCAACCTTTTGCAGGAAAGGTGATGACTCGGGCTGCACCTCTGTATTCACATTTGTTTTGATGCATGCACTCATTCTCTCTCTCACACACAGAAACACAATCTCATTCATTCATATACATAAACATTTTCCTGCTTACACATTCATATATCCAGTAACCTTCATCATGATGGCTGGTAAAAAGGGAGAGTTTGTAATGTCACTCCCTCCAACCCTACCAGTGATCCTCTGTTATAGCAGGGAGGAAACAATGGGTCTTGATGAGGATTACAAGGAGCTTAGACCCTTCCCCTCGTCTCCATGGATAATCGTAACATTGCCCAATGAACCCAAAAACAACTGTAAAGAATCACAAATGCACAATAAATGTCTCATGGAAAAAAGTCTTTAATGGGGGGCAGGGGTGGAAATATCCTCTCCACTTACCCTCTTCCAGGTAGAAGGTAGACTTTGACAAAAGGATCAGAATAGCCATTGTTGTCCCGGGGAGCAAGGTTTCTTGCTTGAAGAATGTGAATGATTAGATTACCAAGGTGCTTGTCATAGTTGATTTGAAGCTAAGGAGAACATTAGTTGGTGTCAGTCGGTTTCCACATTAATCAAAATAATGCCACTGTAACGTATTGTTTTTATTACACCTTTTGTCGTGCCTAACGGCTCGACAGAGATGTTGACATACAAGGAAGGGGCAGAAGCTCACAGTGAGAGTCAGGCGTTACAACAAGGAGATTTGTACTTGGTGCCCAGTGTCCAAACGGCCCCCCTGCAACCTGTCTCTGAGGCCTCCTCGTGAGAAGCTTCCCCGCAACCTGGCTCAGAGTTGTTGGAGCAGGGTGCACCTTCCCCTCCTGAAGACTCTGAGGTGGTTGAACAAGCTACTCACCTCCCCAATTAACTCACACAGCAGCTGGCGATAAAACTAAACACTTTTATTGCTATTCACTACAAGATTTATGATGTAACAGATAAACTCTGGCAACGAGCTCCTCGCATCTCAGTTGCCCCCTCCTTTCTGAACTAGGAAGGAGAAAGACACATGGATCTTAAACGTCTCTCATGCCTCTCCGTGTGTAGGTGGGACAAACTTCTCTCCTGTCTTTCCAAATGGCGTAGCCTGCTTAATCTTCTTCAAAGTTGAGCGTTCTGTAGATTTCCTGTTACGTCTTCCTGTTCTCCAGGACCCAGCCCAGCAGCTTCAGAGTCGGGGTGTGGGGGCAGCTTGTTCAACCACCTCGGAGTCTTCAGGAAGGGAAGGTGCACCCTGCTCCAACAACTCTGAGCCAGGTTGCGGGGAAGCTACTTGCGAGGAGGCCTCAGAGACAGGTTGCGGGGGGCCGTTTGGACACTGGGCACCAAGTGCTAGTCTCCTTGTTGTAACGCCTGACTCTCACTGTGAGCTTCTGCCCCTTCCTCGCGTGTCAATCTCTGTCGAGCTGTTAGGCATGACACCTTTCTACTGTTCTCTGACACTAAAATTCACTGATGCAGCTTTCCTAAATGAATCTCACAAAGAACTAATTTCAAGCAGGGAAGTTAATCTTTCTTTCAGGATAAAAGGAATGGAAGCATATTTCCTTGAAAAGTTTAAGAAATAATTTGTATGTGTGTGTATACACATGTGGTGGGCTGTTCTGACACAATATTGCATCAAAAGTTCCATCCTGGCTATTGCCTTGTCACATTAATTCTTAGCTGGGCTGCTTGCATGTTTAAGCAGCATGGATCCTTCATACTAATTTTAAAATGCCACTGCAAGCAATCAGCACAGACTTCTGGCAAGAGGGACCCGTCCATCCTCAAAGGGTGGATAGGAAGAGAGAGATAGGAGAGGAAGTCATGTCAGAAAGAGAAAGATGGCGGTGGGAGGGTAGTAGCAGAGTGAGTGAGTAAGAGCAGTGTGACCCTACTCATTTTTGCCTTGGCCCCAGCATCACTAGCTACAGTCCTGGCCACCTCTGGCCTCTGCCCCCACCCCAGCTGATTACCCCTGAGCAAACAAGGAACTGTTTAAATGTTTCCACATAAAATCCTTCCTTCCTTCCTTCCTTCCTTCCTTCCTTCCTTCCTTCCTTCCTTCCCTCCCTCAACCTTTCTTTGCGCTTCTTTTCTCAGAATGACTGAATAGACTACAGGAGATCCCTTTCTACAAGATCCAGAAGTCAAGGGTTTCCTGATTGTTTAACAGCAAAGGCTCCCAAGGAAAAGTAATAACTACAAGAGCTGCTGTAGATAAGCTAATAACAACCTAGCTTACACTTAAGGGAATGAAATGGGTTAAGTGTGAGTGGTTGTTGTTGTGTGGGTTGTTGTTGAAACATGTTGCCTGAACCCACCTGTGCTAGCAAAGCCATGACCAACCCATGAAGAGAATCATGGCTTGTTGGATTATGAACTGTGGGTTATGAACCATGAACCATGGTGAACTGTGTTCACCATGGTTTGTTATCTCAGCAGGGTTCAGATTATGCATTAACTCATATTTCAACAAAACCTACATTCAACCCACATTCAGCTGAGCTATTTTCTCATTTTCCTCACTGCCAGGATGAGGGTTCATAATACTTATGACCTTGGCTTTCATGCCCAAGGGGGGATTAGAAGATGGATCTCCCAAGTGGCTTTTAATTTTTTTCCCCACAATTCAGTTTACCAAAGGCACAACTCTCCGCATGTGTCATCTTTCCCCTGTGCTGGTTGGAGAATGCAGGGAGTTGTAGGTCTTTTTTCTGTCTAAACATGCATAGGACTGCTCCCTGTGTGCCTACTTGAAGCTCTAGAAATCTTTCTTCTCCTCCTCCTTGTAAATCTGCTCACAGAGAATTGTGTATGTGTGTAAAGTGAGGAAGAAACAATGCCAACTCTACAGAAGAAAAAAAATGTATTGAGCATAGAGGAAAGCTGTAGTAACTTACAACTTGATTTTTTCTAATGTGGACAAATTTGCTGCCCTTTAATAGCACCCCATATGTCTGCAAAACCGTATTACTCTTTTCCATGGCAGATAAGGCTTGGGAATAAACATTTTATGGCCACCTACTTTCTGCCAATGCAGTACAATTCTATGCTTATCTATTCAGAAGTAAGTCTATTTAGCTTAGACTTAGAGGGTTTCACTCTCAGGTAAGTCTGTATAGGAATATACCCTTAGCTATGAAGAATCCTAGGGAGATTAATTTAAAAAAGTAACAATGAAGAGCAGGTTGACTGGTAACCAGCTACCAGTCACTTTCATTTTGTCACTCAATGTTTCTTATTATCGTGATTTTGGACAGTGGCTTGGATCTGTGTGTCCCTTACATACTCATCTACCTTTGGATCCAAACAAAGGACTGAACCCTCAAAAGCAACTTTTATCCTGGAATCCCAGACTTGTTTCATTGGGAGTAAATTGTAGTTGAAGCCAATAAGATTGACTTCCCAGTAGATGCACATAGGAGTGCATTGCTAATCTCTAGAACTCCTCAACGTGCTTAAAGACCCAGACATATTCAGTGGGGATTTTGACTTTGCTTTCTCTTTGTGGTAGCTCTTGACATCATCTCACAAACAGCTTTGAGGAGTCTCCTTGGTTACAAAACTGATTGTCATCATGGTAGGTTAGTGTAGAATAGAACTAGTTGTGTGATTCTTTTTATCCCAGCTGCTAAAAACAACTGAATTATTCCCACTGCAGGTAATTACAGCAATGGAACTGCCCCTTTAAACAAAACAACCAGAATGCAACTATATAATTGGAATATAATATGAGCACCAGATGTCTGCTCTTTTCCAGTATGACCTGACCATCTTTTTAGTTTTGTATCATGGCATGGGAAAAATGGAAAAGAAATTGGAAAATCCACACAATAATTTACTCACACACACAGATAACATAACCAGAATTTAAAAATAAATATTAACTCTTCCTTTCTGTATGAAGCAGCAATTGGATTGCTATCAGCCATCAGTGCTTACATGACTTAAAATGAACAGGTTTTAAAAAATCTATATTTAACATTGATTCACACATTTGCAGTGCTGCCCATTATCTTCTGTAGATTTAAAGACCGCACAAGGTAGCCTAGAAACGAATAATGATATTATACAGCTTTCTTTCACATATGCATTCATAGAAAAATAAATGCTATAACTTAGTATCAGACTACCTGAATTTCCCCAGTTATTGGATGGGATCCAGACTTTGATGCTTCAGTGGGCTGCCATATTAAAAAAAAGAACACAGAAATTTAGGTATATACTATTGGTATCAATTATTAACTTTAGATAATATCTCTAAGAATGAATCTAGGATTATGATTATTGCAAGCATTCTTATGTCTACACAGGTAAAATGCCTAATTATTGATTTTGGTGGTACATAAACATAGAACTGAAATGAAAGCTGGCAAAAAGTACCATTTACTATAGAAAATTTGAATGTAATATCAGCATTCAACTTCTGTAGGTTTATTGGCATCTTACTGGATAACACCAAAATAATAACAAACTCTAAATTAAATACCATTAAATCTTAACTATCAAATCGTGTAAAAATATAAAGCAGAGTAAGATAGCATGAATCCAAAGGCCTGGGCATACCTAATGAGAATTTTTACTCTTCCTCTTTGCAGACATTTGTGGTCTGTTAAATGGTCTGAGCAGCTGAAGTTTGAAAAGCTGAGCTCCAAAGGCCCTTGGGTTTATGGTATTACTTAGACAATTCTTTGGATCCCAGCCTAAATACCCCTGCATGTGCAGCTATCAAATACTGTCAGATACTACTATAGATCAAGTATGAAATATTCTCAAATACCGAAAAAGAAAAAGCCTTAGATGTCACCGTTCGGATATAAGCATTGGGAGGTGTGGCTTTAGGGGGTTTTGAATAAAAATATTATTTGAAATGTTAACATTTTTTTGCAGAATTCTGCTCAATTTAAACCCAAATCACAGAAGGCTTTTCATATACTCCTGTCAAAAGGATTACAATTGGAAGTAGAAGGGAGAACACTGATTGGAAGCCAGTGGATGGCACCTACCTCTGCCTCTCCGTCTCTGCTTTCTGCTGCTATCAAGAGCCCAAGTGCTTATTGGAAGTTCAAAGAGAGATCAAAGTGGCCAGAAGCAAAAGTAAAATACCCTTCTGAATCCTCAAGTGGGTTCCAAGCCCTTGGAACCACTGCCTGTTTGCTTGGACAATGGTAGACCTGGCTTGCTTCATATTCTATTGTGATCTGAATCCCACCAAGGTTGGGCCATTCGACTCAGATTTGTGCATTGCCTGTGGCTTTTGCACAGTCTCCCCTATACTTCTATATCTTTCAAACTGGACTGCACTCTAGGCAGGCAACTGATTTGCAGCACACAGCCAAACCAGCGTCGAATGACTACTAATCTCAGCAGGCCTGTCACTCTCCATATGTTACAGCAAAAAGGAACGTCAGTGTATAAGCAAATTTATATATCTTGAAAGGTTAGTATAATGGTAAATCAGGAGCAGAAAAACAGTAATTTTATTCTGAGGTGGGTGGAGAGGACAACCCACCAGTTTAGTGGGTTGACTGCAATGTCAAAGTTGCAACCCCCAAAATGGCAGGCATCAATGAGACCACTCCAGAGGAAGTAGTTTAAGGATTTCTGCTTTTAATTAAAAGTGCAACCTGTTCTTTTGCAACTAATTGCTCTCAAAGGATATTTATAATTAGACACCCAATATAATGTGGGTTGTAACATGATCATCCATCAAATGATAAAAGAAGAAACAAGCTTTCACAGGATGTGGTTGGCACTTTGCACCAAAAGGTTCATTCCCTTCTGTGCCATGTAATTTACTCTCATTTGTTCAGTTCTTTCTGTAGATGCTGCAGCTTTGTTGAATGAATGGTTTCTCCCTGTAGCACTTTGAGCATTTAAGGCCATGATGAAACAGGCATGCATTTGGTGGATCGAAATGACAGTCCTACTGTGGCTGTGATGCTCAAAATCAAAAGTACAAGTAACTTTTGTTCATTGCTAAAATGTTCTAATAGTGATAAGGTTCTAATAATGATAAGTCATAAAGAAGAAAAAGCAAAAACAACAAAGCTGCAGGGTCACATGTTTTCATACGGAATATCACATATGTATGAAATGTTGTCTATTGCATAAAATGCAACACAGGAGATCTCTTAGCAGGGCCTTGCCATGCAATTTCAAATATATAATTTTCTTATTGCTGTACTTCTGTCTGTCTCTCTGTCCTCCTGTCTATCCCTCTGTCCATCCATCTGTCCTCCTGTCCATCCATACATCCATCTTGTTCTGGATCCATACAGGGTCAACTAGAAATAAACAAACAAAAGAAGTCCATACCTTGCTGCCAGTGTGCCGCTTCTTGCTGACTGAAGGAGAACCAGGCTGGCCAGGGCTTGGAATGGAGCTAGAGTTGGCTGACGCTGTTCCGGAATGTGCATAGGAGCCCTTTTCCATGGCCGAGGAAGCCATCATTGGGGCCTGCTGCAGAGAAACCTTTTGTAGCTCTGCAGCCAGTTGCTTAGGATCAACACCCGGGGACTTTGTTTTCTCCACTGGAAACAAATTTTTTTGCATTCAGGTTTTTTCAACCATCAGTGCATGGGAACAGACATGACCATTCATACTGATAACATTCTTATTCTTTCAGCAAAAAGGAATGCCAAGAACCAAGAAAGATCAACAGCAACATATCCCAGAAATTTAAACTAAATTCAACTATGAAACTCAATGATTTCATCTAGACTTTTAACCAGGGCAGTATCTGCATCTTTTGGGGGAAAGGCAGGATGAATGCAAAGGCACTGGGATGATTGGCAAATACATGGAGGTGGACACTTTTGAATAAAAAATACAAAAAAAAAAAGTTTTACTTTGTTTGACTGTACCCAAGCTCAGATCCAGTCTTCTTATGGTCCCCATCTGGCTCTCTGGGATTCCCTCGAAGGCCATGCCTTTGTCTACAATTTGGTAGTTATGCAGCATTAGCGCAGGTCTTCTTCTCATTCAAAAAGGTTGAAGTGCCTCCCCTAAGGCTTAATTACTGCCACTATGCACTTGAGGCTGTCTTAGGGTATATATTTGGTCCTGTCCTTTTTGTAATTGGTTCCATCTGCCTTTGCCTTCAGTCCAATCCACCCCTTGGAAAATAGATACCAGGAGCTTCTGTGAAAGTGAATGTGGCCCTCAGACTGAAAGAGGTTCTGCACCCCTGTGTTGATGGTGAGAATATCTAGATTTTCACATTCTTCGTGGTTTATCACAGGAAATATTGATGACCAACAGTACAAGGGTGCTTTTATTTTAATATTTTTATATTCTTTACACAAAACTCAAATATATGCATTTAAGATGGCTCGTTCTGTTGTAGGTTCTAAACTGTTTGGCCATGGACCACAACAAACGTATTGCATTGACAGTCCATCGTACATGAATATGTCCAGTCCCTTTTTAAAGCTGTCCAAGCTGATGGCCACCATATCTCTTGGTACTTCTCGTTCTATGGTTTAACTGGGTGCTGTGTAAAGTATTTACTTCTCTTTAGTTTGAATCCCCACAATTCAGCTATGTTGTATGTTTCTTTCCCCACACTATGTGTAATTTTATACCTCTCTATCATACAAATACTTATTTGCCCCTCTTTTCTTTTTACTAAGATAATATCTTCCAAATATAGGCCCCTTGGTAATTTTATTGCTTTTTACAGACTTAATAATTATAATGAAATAAATTTAAAATTCTGTCCATCTTTCAGTTGTAATAATATCAGTACACTTTATTTCAATTATTGAAACACTAGTCCATCATATGGCTCAATGTACAGGTGATAGATTTTTTGTTGTTGCCTTAGGGTGGAGGGAAATTCTGTTGTCAGAGTATACAAACAAATACTCCATTCACGGAAAACATGACCACTGTTTTCCACTCATAGAGGAGAAATAGGAAATATTAACTTGGATTTTTTCCCCTCAGGGAAAAAAAAAGCAAATCCTCAGCTTCTTTTCATGGTACAACTTGTACGAAATTCAAGATACAAGTTACAGCAAATGTTCTGCACCACATGTTGCATGCTAAATGTAGCTGAATCTTTTTTTTTTTCTGTAAGAAATCACAATTTGTGGCCTGTGACATTAAAGAAACAAATGGCTTTCGCTTACCAGGCTTTCCTGGCTCAAGTAATTCCAGATGTTGTGGATTTTCGGCATCTGACAACATGCTGAGATCTCTAAAAGAAGCAATGACAAGCCTGAGACAAAAGGAACTCTTTTGGTATATCCTCATAGCTTTATAAGGGAAGATAAATGGGAAATGAATTATGGCAGAAAACAGCTTCCAAGCATGATCCCTTCTCGGCTGAGACATGTTTGTGATGCTGTTGAAGAGCTGAGAAAAATGATACTTTTAAGGTGAAATCTTTAATGGAATAAATGCAGGTTTACACTGAAATACACATACTTTCCTCAATGTTTTGATGATTTATAACTTCTATGTAATATTTGCTTACCTATGATTTTTGCAGCACCCACATAGTGCTTTACAACCAATTATCTTTCATTTACAGCAGTCCTGTGCATTCATTTTCTTCTCATTTTACATATCATTAACCTACATCATACCAACATGCTGAAATTGCTCAAGGTAGATGTGATTGCACTGAAATTTGAACCTAGAATTCTCTCATTCTAACTGTAAAAAAGGCCACTTTATTCTTTCAACTAGGATTAATAATGTTTGTTTTCACCCTTAATCACTCTTCTAAACAGATATCAATTGACCTTTTCCAATTACGAAAAGAACCTGAACATGTAGCCCCAGCAGACACACAAAAGAAGACGTCAAAAGGAAGGCAGAATTTGTAATTCACACCCATAAAGCCCAGGGAAGTTAGCCTTTAGTTCAACAGAATGTGACTTGCACTCAGAATCTATCTTAACTCTTCCTTTTGTATCAGCTTATCATAAGGAACAAAGAAATCCTCCTCTCATATATGTACCAATCAATTTTTAATTTTAAAATGTTCAGATTAGCAAAGGTTCCACCTTAACAATTGTGAATAAAAAAGCCATGAAAAGCCAAAATCAATGGAAACAGAAAGATGGGGAAAAACTCACAGTCTTACACATATTTCTGCTTCCCCACTCTGTTGACTGATGATACTCTGGACCTCTTCATATGTTTTGGCAGTCAAGGAGATGCCGTTCCATTCCAGCACCTGCATTCCTAGGGGAGGAGGGCAAAACGTGGTGAAGGGCAGCTGATCTATGACCTGGCATATATCCAAGCCTTTAAAGTTCTTCAAAGCAACTGTCTTGAACAGAGATGCAAAATAACCCAGTTTCAATGGCTCTTTGATACATCAAATTGTCCACACCTTTTCACAGCACACGGATGAGACTTAAAAAAATAAAAATAAACAAACATTGCCTTATCGTTAAACATTATCATTGTCATCTTACCATATAGGTCAACATAGAATGATCCAACAGGTAACTTGCAGAGCATTTTCACTTTACCAGCTGAACAGGATAAGGACGGATGAGAAAAAAGTGGAAGTGAAAACCACAGGTAGAATATGGGGACCCTGGGATGATAAGAAAAACCAGGAGGGAGGATCCGGGGGTGATGGAAAACATTACAAACAACAGAAACATGTATCATATCTTGCAGTTATCATACTGTATGTATATAATTAGATTTCACAGTAAAAACTGAGAGTGAAATGGGCCATTTTAGTTAGTTTTCTTCCCATCAAATAATTTTCAAATATAAACATTTCTTTATATTAGCATGAAAACATGCAGAAAAACCAACCCTGAAATCTCCAGTGGCACAAGGCACAAAGAGCTACATTAGTATAGTTCTGCTTACAATCTTAGCTCAGATCTTAATATATGAAAGAAGGGCACATGTACTGAACTGTATTCTTCATCAAATAATAATGAAAACTGCAAATCACACCTGTACACAAACACACATGCAGAAAGTGCAGCCTGAAAATGATCTCAGCCTCCAGGAGAAACTAATTTGCATGTCAGCAGCCTCCTTCTCACTTCTCATGGAAAGACTGTAGCCAAGTGCAGAATCCAGGGTTTGAACTTCAGCACCTCCCTGCTCCCCCTTTGCTGTGTTTATGGGAGACCTTGAAAGCTCGCACAGTAGCTTGTGACTGTTCAGTTGGCCTAATAAAGGTATTACAGTGTTATGGATTCTGGGCAATTTTTTATATTTTATTTTATTATTTTATGGGGAACTGACTTAGTGGTCAGTTAACTTTTGATGGCATTTCCTCGAGACTCTCTAAAGTACAGAACATCCATTCAGTAGAATTAATGGGTTGTATTTTGCACTATACTGCCTGCTAAACTCCAGGAGAGAACGTTGCAATGCCCCCTGCATATAGGAAACTGGCATGTCAAGGCAAACAATGCAGCCTAGTTTATATGCAAGCTTCAACATTCAGGGAGATGTTCAAGAGAAACATACACCCTACCCCCTAAATGGTGCAGTCTGGGAAAATCCTCTCCTGCTTGATTCTGGTAAAGTACAAACCGGGCATAAGAACAGGGGAATGCCCATTTCTATGGGTAGCCAACAGGTAGCAGGGGACTACAAATGGAATCAGTGGCACAATTCCTGTATTGGAGCAGGAAGGCGTAACAGTCTAGTTGAGTCAGGTTCCCATGCCTGCCTGCATCTACTCAAGCATATTGCTGCTGAATTCTACCAGGGCTGGTGTGGCGTGGGGGCAGGCAGAACTATTTGAAGTGCTGCTGGAGAACAGAGCTGCAGGTCTCTTGCCACAGCCGAAACCAGGCTAACTCACACTAGCTGGGCCAGAAGATGTACCGGGAGAGTGTTGTGGAGCTGTTCATTGCGGTGGATTGTGTTTCTTCACTACAGTAGGGAAGAGGCTGCTGCAATTGACAGGCTTGGGTTGGTCCTGTTTCAGGGAGCCTGTGAATTTGGAGCCTGTGAATCCAAAGCCAGCTCATCCTCCCAACCAGCCCCATGTCAAGGCTTTCACCAGTTTCCTCCACTGGAAGTGAGAGGCAGCTTCCTGTCCAGCAAGCTTTTGGTGGCTCGAGGGGGGCTAGCTCCTGTCCATCAATACACTCCACACATCAATGCAAAAAGGTTAGGATTACATATAACAAGATTGAATTTTGTTATATTTTGAATTAAGTAGTCAAGATACTCTCCTTCAGCCTCAATTACTCACAATTTAGAATACTGGGAAAATATGGTCTTACCTTACAGGGTTTACATTAGATACTGCATATGAAACAGACTGAAAGTACTACACAGATGTTGAATACCACTATTGGCCCTCCTTCATATTTTCAACTATGGATTTATGGTACCCTTGCCACTTCTGCTCAATTTGTATATTCTGAAGTAGGAACTATTTGGTCATTCTGTGGGAGTAGGCATTTTCTGAATCAAGGCTCATCAAAACTATTTTTCCCCTCAGTGAACAGGACATTAAAGATCATTTTCTCCTGTTTTTCATTTATTCATTATGTATTGTTTTAGGCTAACCAAGACTGAATTTTCCCAATTGAATGGGACATTAAAGATGCTTCTCCTGTTTTAATGTGGATGTCACCTTGAGGGCCCTTTTGGTGCCGAAAGATGTTCATAAATTTTATAAATGGATTGAAAATATATTGATTTTTCTTGGCTATGGAAATACATAAAAAGCTAGGATCTTAATGTAGAATTTCCTTTGCTTTAAAAACTACAAAATTTAATGAATCATTATGTAAGCCTTCGGGCTATAAAAGGTCCTTTATAGGCGTACTTATAAAGGACTCAATCATACCATGCTCTTCCTTAGTTTCCATTCACTTACAGTATATAGTGCTTATGCAAGAGAACTTCTTGGTGAACTGAGGCCCAATTAGGTAATTAAAATCACAGTGCAAAACCAAACCACACTGCATTTTCTCAAAAGGAAATGCACAACTTCTTGATCTGTTTCCACTTACATAGATCAAACAGGATTGTCTAATGGATCCTATGTTTATTTTGAGAACCTGTGCACATAATAAGTGGGAGAACAAGTAAACAAAACATTGTAGAAATTTGTAAATGATGAAAGGCAAGAATAGCTTGTGGGAAAGTAAAAACAAAACAGTGCATTGAAAATTGCTAGAATGCTATTCCCAAGTTTGGGATAATTATGTTTTTAGCATTAGAAAGTGTATTTGGCAAGCATTTATCAATATATCTACAGCATGGAAAATACAAAAGCAGTTACTCAAACATGCATAAGCAGCTTTCAAAGCACAATTCTAAAATGATCTTTCTTAACCATATTCTGAAAGTATGATATCGCTAACAGCTGCAAGTAATAACATGTTTATATGCTGATTTAAAAGAGTTAAATCCATATACTAAATCTAATCTTATTTATTTTTTCAAACAGAGTGAGACTTACTACTGAGGCCCTGTCAAATGTACCATCAGAATACTGAGAAAGCATGTCATGAGAAGAAAATGAGAGCTTTGGGTAAGGGGAGGTATAGACAGTTGACGGATGGATGGATAGATAGATAGACATACAGACAGATAGAAAATCTCCTAGTGTAGCAGAGTGTTTGGGAAGCGGAATGCATTCTCCAATGTGCATTTATTATATGCAAAATAATGTTAGTGGCTAACTCAGGTACTATTATTCTTGAGAAACTGCACAGGCAGTATTTGTTAGAAATACAAGATAGTCATTGGCAATAGGTAACCGGCAAATTCAGCAGGGAGCTACCCTGTACAGTGGCTCCCCAAGGCTGCAGATAAGCATTGTTCTGCTTGCAGGGAGTTGACAGGTGAAATGTGACAGCTCCTGTCATCTCCTTGCAAGGCCAGCTCCTGGAAAAAGTGGCCGTCAGCCAAGGTGTCTCTGCCAAATCTGAACACAGTTGCACTTTGCAAGTTATACTTTGCAACAAGGGCAGTGGTGTGTGTCAGTCCCAGGCAAAAAGGGGTCAGGGAGCTTTTGCTGGTCACTTCATAAACAAGAAAGTTAATTTTGGCAGGAGAGCATTTCATATGCACTCCTGCCGGAGGTCAGCAGAGCCGGCTGGTGCCGGAGGTCAGACTAGATGGCCCGGGAGACCCCTTCTGACTCGCTCTGTTTCGATGTTTCTTTATGCAATTTCAGGTGCTTTGCACCATGTTTTATCTCTGAGATTTTTTGGGAGCTAAAAATAAACTGATGGGAGTCAGTGTGTTAATGATATTTTTGTCTACTTCTTGAACATGAATCACGCAAGAGTTCATTACTGCCACAGACACTTTTACTTCCCCTGCAATTCATCACTCGCATCCATGGAGAACATTTTCCATTATTACAGCAATTAATGTAAGCACAGTACACATGCCTGTAAAAATGGATGGTCTGTACCTCATAATAAAAATGGCCTTCTTGACTCAGGCTCTGCTGCAGGAAAATTTTGTGCTGCATCGTTGCTGTCAATGTTACGTGTTCCAAGGAAAGAACTGGAGGATAGAAAAGCTGCGAGGGATCCAAAGGTCATGTGGTCCAGCTCACTGCACTGGGAAAGGGTTCCACACACCAACGGTGTGGAACTGGGCCTCAGAGAACCACAGCATGCCCACTTTTTATTAGCAGGAACACCAACATCACCTGCTGCCCCCTCTCAGGCTTTCCTGCAACCTTCTGAACCACGTTTGCCTCCTCAGCTCCCTCCACCAGAGGCTGCAGAGCTGTTAGATAACCCAAAAGTGAATTAACAAACATGGGACAAAGGGCATCTAGTGTGCTGCTGAGCACCAAAAAGGTCATACCCAGCTTGCTTGTATGTTGGACTCTTTTAGGGCTCTGTAGTATTGGAGGAAGGCGGAGGGCACACTGGGAGATTGCAGGGGCTGCATGCAGCCCATTTGCCACCTGTGGCTCACCTCTATTGTAAGTCAAGAATCCAAATACCAAATACAAAATGATTGGCAGTTGAGGGAAGGGGCTGAAGCCCAGGGAAGAAATAGAGGCTTCTGGTCACCCAGAGGGCTGGGTTAGGGCCTGCAGAGGGCCATATTTGACCCCTGGGCCTGAGGTTTTGCTGCAGGTCTGTTCATTTTGCTGCAGGTCTGTTCTGCGTGGTCGTCCCGGCTGAGGGCCAATGAGGCAGCAGTGTGCCGCCCCAACCTGGAGACAAGGGAGGTTTGCTGCCTGCCAGGCGCACGCATCCGGCATGTGAAGGACAGAGTGGAGAGTCTTGTTCGCTCCAGAGGTCACCAGTCGCTCCTGGTGATCCATGTGGGCACAAACGACGTAGCCAGGCAGAGTGTAGTTGCGATCACCAGGGCCTTCGAGGCCTAGGGGAAGAAACTCAGGAAGCTGAAGGCCCAAGTGGCCTTCTCGTCGATCTTACCTGTCTGGGGATTTGGGCCAGGAAGGGACAGGAGGGCCTC
>NW_025336333.1:8971-10158 GCF_004798865.1 Varanus komodoensis | reverse complement strand
CCCGAAAAGAGTTTGACGTGGACACACCTAGTCCTCTTTGAGATGCTGTCCCTTGCGCAGGCCTCCGTTTCTGCCCGTTCCGAGGTGTTCCGAAGGTCGAAGTCCCGCCAGGAGGCCACAATTTCCCGGCCCCACCCTGACAGTGGGGCCAAAGTCACCCCGAAAACAGGGGGATGCGCGCGCACCTAGATCTCTTGGAGACGCTGTCCCTCCGTGCAGACCTCCGTTTCCACTTGTTCTGAGCGCGTTCCAACGGTCGGACGTCCGCCTGGAGGCCGCGATTTCCCGCCCCGACCCTGACAGAAGGCCAAAAGTTGCCCCAAAGAGAGGGTGACGGGAAACACACCTAGTCCCCTTGGAGACGCAGTCCCTCCGCGCAGGCCTGCACTTCCGCTTATACTGAGTGCGTTCCGACGGTCAGACATCCGCCCGGAGGCCGCGATTTACCGGCCCCACTCTGACAGTGGGGCAAAAGTTACCCCGAAAAGAGGATGACGGGGACACACCTAGTCCCCTTTGAGACGCTGTCCTTCCACGCTGTAATATGTTTCCACCCGTTCCGAGTGCATTCCAACGTTCGTATGCCCGCCCAGAGGCTGCGATTTCCCGGCCCCACTCTGACAGTGGGCAAAAGTTACCCCGAAAAGAGGGTGACGCGGATACACCTAGTCCTCTTTGTGATGCAGTCCCTCCGCGCAGGCCTCCGCTTCCGCCCGTTCCGAGCGCGTTTCCGACGGACGCAGGCCCACGCGGAGGCTGAGATTTCCCGGCTCCACGCTGACAGGGGGGAAAAGTTGCCCCGAAAAGAGGGTGACGCGGGCACACCTAGTACCATTTGAGACGCTCTCCGTCCGCGCAGGAATCTGTTTCCACCTGTTCCGAGTGCGTTCTGACGGTCGGAGGCCCTCCTGGAGGGCAAGATTTCCCGGCCCGGCGCTGTCAGAGGGCCACAAGTTGCCCCGAAAAGAGGGTGACACGGACACACCTAGTCCTCTTTGAGACGCTGTCCCTCGACCAGGCCTCCGCTTCGGCCCGTTCCGAGCACGTTCCGACGGTCGGAGGCCCACCCGGAGGCAGAGATTTCCCGGCCCCACGCTGACAGTGGGGCTAAACTTGACCCGAAAACAGGGTGATGCGCGTGCACCTAGTCCTCTAGGAGACGCTGTCCCTCCGCGCATGTCTCTGTT
>NW_025336333.1:7290-8949 GCF_004798865.1 Varanus komodoensis | reverse complement strand
GATGGTTGGAGGCCCGCCCGGATGCCACGATTTCCCGGCCCCACCCTGACAGAGGTCCAAAAGTTGCCCTGAAAAGAGGGTCACGCGGACATACCTAGTCCTCTTTGAGACGCTGTCCCTCGCGCAGGCCTCCGTTTCCGCCCATTGCGAGCATGTTTCGATGGGCGGAGGCACGCCCGGAGGCCGCGATTTCCCGGCCCCACCCTGACAGATGTCCAAAAGTTTCCCCAAAAACAGGGTGACGCGGACACACCTAGTCCTCTTTGAGACGCTGTCCCTCCGCGCAGGCCTCTGTTTCTGCCCATTCTGAGCGTGTTCCGACAGTCGGAGGCCCGCCCGGAGGCCGCGACTTCCCGGCTCCACCCTGAAAGAGGGGCAAAAGTTGCGGGGCAAACAGGGAGATGTACGCACCTAGTCACCTTTGAGATGCTGTCCCTCCACGCAGGAATCTGTGCCCGCCGTTCCGAATGTGTTCCGACGGTCGGAAGACCGCCGAGAGGCCGCGATTTCCCGGCTCAACCCTGACAAAGGGGCAAGAGTTCCACCGAAAAGAGAGGCACGCTGATACACCTAATATTCTTTGAGCATCTGTCCCTCACGCAGGCCTCCGTTTCCGCCCGTTCAGAGCACGTTCCGACGGTCGGAGGCCCGCCCGGATCCACGAGTTCCCGGACCCACCCTGACAGAGGGCAAAAATTACCCCTAAAAGAGGGTGACGCGGACACACCACGTCCTCTTTGAGATACTGTCGCTCCGTGCAGGCCTCCATTTCCTCCCATTCCGAGCACGTTCCAACGGTCGGAGGCCCGCCCAGTGGCCGTGATTTCCCGGCCCCAGCTTGAGAGAGGGGCAAAAGTTGCCGCGAAAAGGAGCCATGCACGCGCACTTACTCCACAATGAGACGCTGTCCCTCCACGCAGTCCTCCTTTTCTGCCAACACCGCGCGTGTTAAGATGGTCGGAGGACCGCCCGAAGGCCAGGATTTCCCAGCACCACCCTGACAGAGAGGCAAAAGTTGCCCGGAAGACAGGGCGATGAGCGCATCTAGTCCTCTTTGAGAAGCTGTCCTTCGCGCAGGCCTCCGTTTCCGCCCGTTACGAGCGCGTTCCGATGGCCAGAGGCCCGCCCAGAGGCCTCAATATCCCGGCCCCACCCTGACAGATGCCCAAAAGTTACCCCAAAAAGAAGGTGACGCGCGTCCACCTAGTCCTCTTGGATGCGCTGTGCGTCCGTGCAGGTCTCCGTTTCCACCAATTGCGAGTGCGTTCCGACGTTCGGACGTCCGCCTGGAGGCTGCGATTTCCCGGCCCCACCCTGACAAAGGGGCAAAAGTTGCCCCGAATAGAGGGTGATGCGGACACACCTAGTCCTCTTTGAGATGCTGTCCCTCGCGCAGGCCTCCGTATCTGCCCGTTCTGAGCACGTTCTGATGGTCGGAGCCCGCCCGGAGGCCGCCATTTCCCGGCCCTACCCTGACAGAGGCCCAAAAGTTTCCCCAAAAAGAGGGTGATGCGGTCACACATAGTCCCCTTTGAGAAGCTGTCCCTCCGCGCAGGCCTCTGTTTCTGCCCGTTCCGAGCACGTTCCGAAGATCGGAGGCTCACCAGAGGCCGTGATTTCCCGGCCCCATGCTGACAGAGGCCCAAAAGTTCGGAGGCT
>NW_025336333.1:4053-5567 GCF_004798865.1 Varanus komodoensis | reverse complement strand
GGCCTCTGTTTCTGCCCGTTCCGAGCACGTTCCGAAGATCGGAGGCTCACCAGAGGCCGTGATTTCCCGGCCCCATGCTGACAGAGGCCCAAAAGTTCGGAGGCTTGCCCGGAGGCCACGATTTCCCTGCCCCACCCTGACAGAGGGGAAAAAGTTGCCCCAAAAAGAGGGTGACGCAGACACACATAGTCCTCTGTGAGACGCTGTCCCTCCACGCAGGCCTCCCTTCCTGCCTGTATCGTGCACGTTCCGAAAGTCAGCGGCCCGCCTGAGGGCCGGGATTTTCTGGCCCCACTCTGACAGGGAGGCACAAGTTGCCCGCAAAACAAGGCGAGGCGCGCTCCTGGTCCTCTTTTAGGCGCTGTCTCTTCACGCAGGTCTCCGTTTGTGCCCGTTCCGAGAGCATTCCGACGGTCGGAGGCCCGCCCAGAGGCCGCGATTTCCCATCCCCACCCTGACAGAGGGGCAAAAGTTGCCCCGAATAGAAGGCCACGTGGACACAACTAGTCATCTTTGAGACGTTGTCCCTCACGCAGGCCTCCGCTTCCGCCCATTCCGAATGCGTTCCGACGGTCAGAGGCCCGCCCAGAGGCCGAGATTTCCCGCCCCCACCCTGACAGAGGCCCAAAAGTTTCCCCAAAAAGAAGGTGACACGGACACACATAGTCCCCTTTGAGATGCTGTCCCTCCACGCAGAAATCCGTTTCCGCCCATTCCGTGCGTGTTCCGACGGTCGGAGGCCCGCCCGGACGCCGTGATTTCCCGTCTCCACCCTGACAGAGGCTCAAAAGTTTCCCCAAAAAGAAGGTGACACGGACACACATAGTCCCCTTTGAGACGCTGTCCCTCCACGCAGAAATCCGTTTCCGCCCATTCCGTGCGCGTTCCGACGGTCGGAGGCCCGCCCGGATGCCGCGATTTCCCGGCCCCACCCTGACAGAGGCCCAAAAGTTTCCCCAAAAACAGGGTGACGCGGACACGCCTAGTCCCCTTTGAGACGCTGTCCCTCCGCGAAGAAATCCGTTTCCACCCATTCCGTGCGAGTTCCGACGGTCGGAGGCCCGCCGGGACGCCGCGATTTCCCGGCTCCACCCGGACAGACGGGCAAAAGTTGCTCCGAAAATAGGGCCACACAGATACACATAGTCCTCTTTGAGACGCTGTCCCTCCGAGCAGGCTTCCGTTGCTGCCCATACCGAGCGCGTTACGACGGTCGGAGGTCCGCCCGAAGGCCAGGATTTCCCGGCCCGACCCTGACAGAGAGGCAAAAGATGCCCAGAAAACAGGGCGAAACGCACGCACCTGGTCCTCTTTGAGGCGCTGTACCTTCGCGCAGGCCTCCGTTTCCGCCCGTGCGAGAGCGTTCCGACGGTCGGAGGCCCACCCAAAAACCATGTTTTCCCGGCCCCACGCTGACAGAGGGGCAAAAGTTGCCCTGAAAGGGGGGCGATGCACGCGCACCTAGTACTTTTGTGATGCTGTCCCTCCGCACAGGACTCTGTTTCCACACCTTC
>NW_025336333.1:415-1829 GCF_004798865.1 Varanus komodoensis | reverse complement strand
TTCACACAGTTTGCTCGGGGAGGGCCCCCGATACCCTCCATGCGTCGCTGCCTCTGCCTGAGCCCTAGAAGGTGTGTCTGGGGAAGGCGAGCAAAAACTGTCAAAACTGCCAAAAAAGGGCCCGAGATGCTGACCCGCGGGCCACGACTCCGAAAGTGGCAAAATTGGGCTGTTGGCAGAATGCTTCCAAATTCACAGAGATTGCTGAGGGAGGGCTCCCGATACCCTGCATGCTTCGGTTCCTCTGCCGGCGCACTGGAAGGGGAGTCTGGGGAAGGCGAGGAAAATCTTTCCGAAATGGCTAAAACAGGACTGATATGCAGACCCGCGGGTCACGACTCCGATAGTAGCAAAATTGGCGGATGGCAGAATGCTTCCAAATTCACAGAGTTTGCTGAGGGTGGGCTCCCGATACCCTGCATGCGTCGGTGCCTCTGCCGAAGCCCTGGAAGGGGTGTCTGGGGAAGGTGGGCCAAATCTGTCCAAAAGGCCAAAGATAGGCCACAGCTGCTGACCCGCGGGTCACGAATCCGAAAGCGGCAAAATTGGGCAGTTGGCAAAATGTTTCCAAATTCAGAGAGTTTGGGCGGGGAGGGCCCCCGATACCCTTCATGCCTCGGTGCCTCTGCCGGGGCCATGGAAGGGGTGTCTGGGGAAGGTGGGCAAAATCTGTTTAAAATGCCAAAAATAGGCCCGAGATGCTGACCCGCGGGTGACTACTCCGAAAGTGGCAAAATTGGGCGGGTGGAAGAATACTTCCAAATTCACAGTGTTTGCTCGGGGAATGGCCCCCGATACCCTACATGCATCGGAACCTCTGCCGGAGCCCTGGAAGGGGAGCCTGGGGAAGTCGAGAAAAATATGTCCAAAATGCCGAAATAGGCACGAGATGCTGACCCGCGGGTCACGATTCCGAAGGTGGCAAAATTGGGCAGTTGGCAGAAAGCTTCCAAATTCACAGAGTTTGATCGCGGAAGACCCCCGATACCGTGCATGCCTCGGTGCCTCTGCTGTAGCCCTGGAAGGGGTGTCTGGGGAAGGTGGGCAAAATCTGTTTAAAATGCCAAAAATAGGCCCGAGATGCTGACCAGCGGGTCACTACTCCGAAAGAGGCAAAATTGGGCGGGTTGAAGAATGCTTCCAAATTCACAGTGTTTGCTCGGGGAATGCCCCCCGATACCCTACATGCATCGGAGCCTCTGCCGGAGCCTTGGAAAGGGTGTCTGGGGAAGGTGGGCAAAATCTATCCAAAATGCCAAAAAAAAGGTCCGAGATGCTGACCTGCGGGTCACAACTCCGAAAGTGGAAAATTGGGCGGTTGAAAGAATGCATCCAAATTCACCGTGTTTGCTCGTGGAGGCGCCCCGATAACCTACATGCATCGAAAACTCTGCCGGAGCCCTGGCAGGGGCCT
>NW_025336333.1:0-315 GCF_004798865.1 Varanus komodoensis | reverse complement strand
CCAAAAATAGGCCCGAGATGCTGACCAGCGGGTCACTACTCCGAAAGAGGCAAAATTGGGCGGGTTGAAGAATGCTTCCAAATTCACAGTGTTTGCTCGGGGAATGCCCCCCCGATACCCTACATGCATCGGAGCCTCTGCCGGAGCCTTGGAAAGGGTGTCTGGGGAAGGTGGGCAAAATCTATCCAAAATGCCAAAAAAAGGTCCGAGATGCTGACCTGCGGGTCACAACTCCGAAAGTGAAAAATTGGGCGGTTGAAAGAATGCATCCAAATTCACCGTGTTTGCTCGTGGAGGCGCCCCGATAACCTACAT